>NC_056744.1:11390215-11532715 GCF_019279795.1 Protopterus annectens
AGTCCCGTGGGCCAATCGTGGACCAAAGCATCTCTGGGTGTTCCCCCGGAGGGGGAATTAGGGAAAATAACTGCTGCACTTGGCATTGACTGGGTTGGCAAAAAGGTCA
Source organism: Protopterus annectens (assembly GCF_019279795.1). Taxonomy (NCBI): domain Eukaryota; kingdom Metazoa; phylum Chordata; order Ceratodontiformes; family Protopteridae; genus Protopterus; species Protopterus annectens. The sequence goes on from NC_056744.1 coordinate 11,390,325, forward strand.
CAGTAAGGCTGTCGCCATCTCCGGAAAATCTGTTCCACTATTTCCCGTTTCAGAGACCACTCGTGAGGCAGTAAGATTGCCCAGCTTAGCCTGTCGGCTATCACGTTGGTTGTCCCCGGAATGTGCATCGCCACCTGAAAGCACTGGGAAGAAATCGCCCATTCCCAAACTCACATGGCCTCTTGACAGAGTGGGTAAGATCTGGTACCGCCCTGTTTGTTGATATACCACACAACCGACATGTCCAATTGTATCGCAATCGTCCCTGGAGGAAGAAGGTCCTGAAGTGCTTGCAACTCCAGAAGCACCGCCCTCATCTCCAGAACATTGATATGCAGATGAACCTCGTGTTCTTGCCATGTGCTGTGGACAGTCCTGTCAAGATCATGCCCCCCCACCTGACCTGGACGGTATCCGTGGTCACAGTGGCAACAGGTTGGGCAGGCACAAAGGAAGCTCCCGTGAACAAGTTGTTGGGGGCTATCCACCAATGAAGGTCCTTTTTGCATGATTCCATCAGCAGGATAGGGTGACTCAGCGGTAGATATTGGAATGTCCACTGGGAAAACAGGAGACATTGGAGAATTCTCATGTGCAACCTGGCTAAAGGTATTAACAGAATGATTGAGGCCATCATACCGAGAAGTTGAAGAATCCATTTTGCTTTGACCTTCTGAAGCGGAAGAAGCCGCTGAACTTGTGAGATGAGGTTTTGTGCTCTTTCAGCGGGAAGACGAACTGTCATATCCACTGTGTCTACCTTTGCGCCTATAAAAATCATAGATTGCGAGGGGAGTAATGCAGATTTTTCCCAGTTTATGGAGATCCCTAGTTGAGCACAAAGTTGAATGGTGTCCTCCCTGTTTTGGATGAGTAGATGCCTGGTGGGGGCAGTCAGGAGCCAGTCGTCCAAATACGGAAGCACCTGGAATCCCTGATGTCTCAAGTGAACTGTCACTACTGCCATGCATTTGGTGAACACCCTGGGGGCTGTGGTGAGACCAAAGGGCAGAGCACAAAACTGATAATGACTGGCTCCCAGCCGGAAGCACAGATATCTCCTTGACGTCTTGTCCATTTTTATATGGTAGTAGGTGCCTTGGAGATCCAGGCAGCACATCCAATAGTCTTTCCCTAACAATGGGAGTACTGACTGCAGTGTGACCATCTGAAACTTGCCCTTCTTCATGGATTCATTTAATCTGCTGAAGTACAAAACTGGCCTCAAGTCTCCGGTTCATTTTGGGACTAAAAAGAACCTGGAGTAAGTTCTGGATCCTGCCTGGTCTGCTGGGATGGGCTGGATGACTCTTTTTTAAGAGCAACTTGTTGATCTCCACAGTTGCCTGATCCCTGTGACTGGGTGGAACATCTGGGATCTTTTGGGAACAAACGGTGGAAGGGAAAAGGGTATGATATAGCCTCTGGTAACAACTCTTTGTACCCACTTGTCTTGGGTGATATTTAACCAGGCTTCTGAATACAAAGAGATGCGACCCCCGACTGGCCCCAGAGAAATGCAGTTGGGCCCCACATCAGGAGTGCTGATAAGGCCGCCCTCGAAAGGAATCACGGCCTTGATGGTATTGCAGACCACCCCTGCCTCTAGGGCGTCTACCACTTCCTCCTCCTCTGCCTCTGAAGGAGGATTCACTCTGTGTGTCCGGAAAGACCCTCTGGGACTTTTTGGACCACATTTTACCTCCCCTTTGACCTTTGGGGTATGGTCAAGAGGGATCGGTAAAACGGACTCCCACGGCAGAGAGTCTTTCCTTTCTGCTCACACTGAGTGAGTGTTTCTTTCACCTTGGGACCAAACAAGGAGGAACCATCAAACAGGGCATTGGTGAAGGTGGACTTGAATGGCTCCACAAAATTACACAAGCGCATCCAGGAGTGGCGCCTAATGGCAACACCTGAACCCGCTGCTCTGCTCGCTCCATCAGCCGCATGGGAGATAAGCAGCATGGAGAGGTTAACTACAAATTGTAGGGTGGACAATTGAGCAGAGATCCTATCAGGGACTCCCTCAGGACAAGCACCCTGTATGGAATCTCCTAACTCCTTGAGGAGATCCCTCTGCAACCTCGTGAAGTGGGTAAGATAGTTCAGAGATCTGAGTGCAAATGCCGCTGAACTAAATGCACACTTCCCAAATCTGTCTGTCTGTCTGTCTGTCGAGACTCCTTGTTTGGCAGATGAACAGAGGAAGAAGTCTCCGCCAACTCCTTTGTGGCCGCCGCCACCACCAAAAATGGCATCTACGGGAATGCCCCTAGACAAGAACTCTTTTCCAGGAGGAGCAGACAGGAACTTATTTGGTCTCCTGGGAACTGGCTCCACAGCATCAGGAGTATCCCACACCTTCTGACTAACCACATCCATTAGTTCATCAAAAGGTGGAGCCACCCAAGAGGCAGAAGGTTGAGACCCAAAAGCCTTCAGGTTCACCGACTCCTCATCAGAAGGGTTGATAGTGGGCCAGTTGTACCTCTGTTTAAGGATCTCTAGGATGTCCACAAATGAAACATCATCAGAGGACGACTTGGGGGACCCTTCCGACTCCTCAAGGTCAGTGTCCAATGTCAGACACTCATCCTGGGAGTCAATATGCTTCCTCTTGCATACCCTCTTCTGAGGGGGCTCCTTGAAGGGGCTTTCTGGGGAGGCCTTGGAAGAGTGGGGACCACTAGTTGGTGGCTCCTGAGGCTGCGGGTTTCTGCTGTCTCCGGAGTAGGTACTGAGACTGAAATGGAAGCCCTCGAGGGAAGAGTGCTTGTACCACTGGCAGGGACTGTAGATTGAGACAGCACGCTCCTCATCACCTCAAAAGCTGACCTCTCTGGCTCCGAAGACCTCCCCCACTCCAAAGAGACAAAGGTTGGTGCTGGAGCCAGAACAATTGGCTCCGAGATAGATGCAGGGTCCGAGCTCACCCTGGTGGAAGCACCGAGAGGAAGGCTTGGAACCGAAGATCGATTCAAACCCCTCCCCATCGGCGCCGACAGAAGAACTTCGGTCCCTGGACACAACGGACAGAGCTGAGCATGTTGGAGCTGAACTCGGCTCCAATGCAGCAGCAAGGGGAGCCGGAACCGAGGGTTCCTCCATTGGTAACAAGCACTCCGGCTCCGAAAGGCCAACATGGCTTGGAGGAGAAATCACAGATGAGGACAAAACTGGCTCGAGTGGCTCCGGAGCTGACTGGGTCGGAGCCAACAAAAATTTAAGCAGAGCAGATGACTTCAGGAGTCTCAGTACTAACCTCTCCACATCTTCTTCTGAAAGGCTCCTGGAAGATCTGGAAGATAAAGTAGGGGATCTCGAGCTAACAGACACTGGAGACTTGATTAGCAAGGAGTCCGGTAGGGATTCTACAGACTGGCTCTGAGCAGTAGAGTCAACTGCTATTTCCAAAGGTTCAGAAGTCAGCACCGAAGGACCTGTGACTGACTGATACCATGGTGCTCTCCTTCGGCTCCGAAGACTGAGGCGTTGAGGAGGCAGATTTTGGTAATTTGGAAGGTGGCTCCGAGACACCAGCCGGTGCCAGAGAAGGCCTTTTTGAAGCTTTAGATTTGGAGTAAGATCTGGATTTTGTAGACTTAGAAGAATAAGCCGAAGAACTAGATAAGGATTCCTCAAAGGTTGGTTTCAGAAGACCCCCCCGAGTATCAGCTTGTTCTTTCTCTCCTGCAACACTCTAGGAGAGAAAGCATGACAGAACAAGCATGATTCCTACAAATGGATAGCTCCCAAGCAGTAGACACAGCTACTGTGGCCATCCATTAATGACATTTTCTGGGAGCATTTCATGCATTTTTTAAATCCAGAGGGTTTATGATCCTTGCTATCCTTAGACATTGCAGAGACATGCAAAACCAGAGGAGAAATAGGTAAAGAGAGAATAACTGAGGACTAGGTCCTCTAACTAAAATAGGCCCAGCCCTGCTGAAGAATTACACAAGGACTAGGTCCTCTAAGTTAAATGGGCCTAGCCCAGTGTAAGAGAAAACAAGGTCTTCCAACTAAAACAGACCAAGTTATTTTAGCACATACACACAGAGATTCAGTCACACAGGAAAATTTTTAGATGTGAAAAATACAAATAGTAGAGTTACACGAGGACTAGGTCCTCCAAGTTAAACGGGCCTAGCCCAGTGTAATAGAAAACTAGGTCTTCTAACTCAAACAGATCAAGCATATAACACAGACACACACACAGGTTCAATCACACAGGAAAAAAATTTGCAACAGCAATCCTAAAATCCGACTTTAGCGGATTCCCGCCAAAGACAACGAGTTAACAATCAAAAAGTTAACAGTACAAAGTTGATTAAGAGCAGTGAAAAAAATCTCAAAACTAACGATCTAGGCAAAAAAAGCACAACGGCGCCTAACTACTGGTACACAGGATACTAACTACTACGGTCAAACAAGTCCACAGGACAATTTCGGTAAAGGCCTATATATATATATATATAATACCACTAAAAACAGTAACTATGCAAAATCCACTTATGAATGAAAGAATTGAAAGAGACTTAGCCATAGCCAACAGAAGTGCATCCAAACTCGACACGGCAAACGAGATCTGGGGATTGCACTGGTGCACCACGGGATACCTGCTTAGCCATGAGCCGACCAGAAGTCTTCGAGCTTGAAAATCGGCCGAGGATCGGCTCCGAACCCATATGTAAAAATGAAGTTGAGATTGGACTACCTAATATTAATTGTTTCTGAAAGTAGCTTTCCTAAAAATAGAAGATGACCAGGAAATGTTATCCATATTGAAAGTGATGTGTATCTAAAAAGTTAATTTGCTTACCATGACAGGACAGTTTAAAAAATTAAAAAATGGTATACTGTCTGATAATTCTTTTAAAAATTCAAGTAATGCACTTTTGCTATCTTCCCAAATAAAAAATACATCATCAATATAATGCCTATATAGATGAACTGACTTAAAACCAGGTAGGGACTGTAGGGTGTTCAAGTCCCAGTTAGCAAGTACTAGATTTGCGAAGGCAGGAGCTACCTTCAAACCCATAGCCACACCTCTACTTTCATGAAATATATCATTATCAAAGTGAAAATACTTTCCTTTTAGCACTAAATACATAAATATACAAACAGTATTAATTTTATCATGAGAAAGGGTGGTAAAAGATGAAAAGTAAGACCTCAAAAAATCTAAGCCTTCCTGAGGACTAACATAATATCTTTAGTTGAAGGTGGAAAATTGTGTAGTAAATTCAAAAAATCCCACAAGTCCCTTAAATAAAAGGGAGATTTCTGCACTATAGGATTTCGAATTAAGTCAAGAAATTTGGCTATACCCTCAGTTTTAGTTCTATTATTGGATACAATATGTCTGAAGGGAGGGTTAGTCTGACATTTGTGCGCTTTGGGAATGCCAAAAAACTTCCCCAAATTAGGATCATGTACTGTTATAAACTTAGCTTCCATTTCAGAAATAGCTCCTGTTCTGAGTAGTGAAGAAATAGTTCTATCAATATTATCAAATGCTCGTTTTACATCAGAAAGATTAACCAGAGAATAATATACACTGTTATTTAAATCTTCTCGTAATATTTATACATATCTATCTTGTTCCATTAATACAACACCTGACCCTTTGTCTGCCCTCATATTTCTAATGGATCTGTCAGTGTGCAATGCTGAAAGGGCTGACATTTGTTCTGAAGTTAAATTGAACCATTTAGTGCCACAGTTATTAAACATTTTACAAATGTCTTTTTCACACATTTTTAGGAATATATGTAAGGTGTTGCAAAGTGGAGGGTTACATAAGCTTTTTTTAATGGGTAGAAAAGATAAGAGGTTAGTATTCACATTATTAAAGTCATCATCATCCAGAATATTGTCTTTTTGATACAATAACTTGAGATTGAGTTTTCTTATATACAGTCAAAGGTCGAGAAGTACTTTAGAAACATCTGCTCTGAAAGCTGGAATAAAAGAAAATCCTTTTTGTAATAATTGAATTACATTACTAGAAAACACTCTATTTGTGAGGTTAAAGATTTCAGAAATAGCATGGTTGTAATCATTATCTAGTGTAACGTCTGAAACAGTAATCAGCGGACTGCAGAGGTCTTTCGAGGTCTCCTTCTCATGAGTCTCTGTACCCCTGCCTGTACTGGACTCTGTCTCAGGTGTCCCTGCCCGGTAGTGGGTACTGATTTCCCTCTCATAAGTCTCAAACTGTCGTTGTTGGGTCCTGATCTGTCTTTGATGTATGTTGAGCTTCTCGTAAAGTACTGATCCCTCTGATGAAAGGAATTGTTGAATTTCCCTCTTCCTCTGTAAGAAACTACTTTGCCTTTTCTCATTGTAGCTGCGGGTAAGTCTGTCCATTTTGGGCTAAAGAATTAGTGTTATCTTGATAAACAGGCGAACCAGGAGAATTCATAAGTAAAGGATTACCATGTACAATATATCTTGGGGTAAAAGAAGATGTCTTAAAGGTTCAGTAAATATCGTGGATGCTTGAACTGTAGAATTTGCAGATTGAGCTGTGGAAACAGACGGCGGGGCTGTAGAAGTATGATGTAGATTGGTGGAAATCTATGGCTGAATAGCTGCCATTAACGGTTGAACTGGAGACCCAAAAAATGAAGGAGACTGTTCATTTTGGCGGGAATGTGACTGTAAATCCATTAAACCACGTCTGTCATTTGATTCAAAAAGGTTTTGACTATTAGGGTAAGAATTAATAGAAGAAGAAGAAGAATAAACCATATTATGATTATTCTGTGAGGAATTCCTGTAATCATGAAAACGGTTTCTAAAACTAAATCTGTCTCCCATCCGATCTTAGTGGATATGCCCTGTCATTTTTATATTGGAGTAAATCTCTGTAATTTTTGTTTCTTCCTATGTATGATTGTGGCCACACATGGTGAGTGATCCTAGGTTGAATTCCATTAAACACATGCAGGAAAGAGTCCAAATAAGGATGCTTAATCACTGTATCATGTAAAAGAATGATTTCTTTAGAAACTTCTGCCATTCGTTGTTTATTATGGCCTATTAGTGACCTGATGACAAGTAGACCAGTAGTGTTATATAAGCCAACTAATTCCTTACATAGTGGGTAATTTCTGGATAGTTTGTTTGGAAATTTTGTAAAACGTAGCCCGAGTGAAACTATATTCTTATCAAGACAGCTAGAGAGATATAGATTGTCATATTGAAAATTCTTGAAAGTTATTAATAATCTCTCTAAACTAAAAATGAGACCGTAGTATTACTTGTAAACTCATTTTGTTCCGAAAAGTTATTGGTGGATAATAAGTCTGCAAAAGGATTAACAACATTATCCATATTAAGAAAGTTAAGTCATTAGTAATGTTATTATTAGGTAGATGGTAAATCTGTTGATGAGTAGGTCTGATATTTTGAGCAGAAAATGCTTTAACTGTAGTTTCAGAATTAATAATGGGGTGTGCCATGTTGTCCATTGAAGTCAATAACGAAGTAGTTGACATATGTGCAGCAATTCTTGTAGATGTGTTGGTATTAGAAGGTACCGTAGATGCATTTGTGGAAATGCTTGTAGGAATATTATGTGCATATGTCGAAAACAAATTAGAAGACATGGCAGCAGTTGCAGGAATCTCAGTAGTCACAAAGGAAGACATAGTACATACATATACATATGCACACACACACACACATACATAACATACAAATATATACATACACAAACATATACACACACACATACATAACATATATACATACACACATACATACATATATATACATACACACATACATAACATACATAGATATATATACACACACACACACACACACACACACACACACACACACACACACACACACACATACATATATATATATATACACACACACACACACACACACACACACACATATATATATATATATATATATATATATATATATATATAATTTTTTGGGGGGGGGCACTTCTAAATAAAATAGTCTGCCTTTTTCTTAGGTTCCTTACGTTCATCTAACCTTTTGTAGGCTAAACTTCATTTTCAAAAGAAATGCTTTCAAAACTTCAAATCTTTTAGTGGCTTCACTACACTTAGTGCAATGCTGACCAACTCTATTTGCCTAGAGTGATAAGTCCTCACTATGATCCAAGTGATTGAAGCTTGTCTATTGACCTGGGTGACTTTGGAGCTAGTTGGGGGAAGAGCAGAATGACGAGGTTTAAAGACTGCTCACCTCTCACTGAGTGGGGAGGACTGTGTGCTTGTAACCACTCTCTCCACAGTATAATTTCCAGTGGAGTCCAGGGATCACATGAAAGTGCTTGAAATTGAATAGAAGGAGGCAGGGCTGACTGCATTCTATCAAAGAATGATTTGCACTGCAAATTTTCATTCACACCAAACCATTTGAAGGGAATAAGCATGCAGAGGTGTTAAGGCTCAAAATGGAAAAAAAATAAATGACAGTCCCTCTTGGCTGGCTCTCATACTGGTAAGGTGAGCAAATAGGCCAAATGGTGTGTGTGTGGGCAGTGAACAATGGGGTCACAAAGGAAGGAGGAAAAGACTATAACAATGCCCAAGTCAAATTTACATTCAAAATGCAAGTCTTTATGTGCTACTCATCGGATAGACACATTTATCTAATGATTTCAAAGGATGGTCATTTCAAAGTAATTCCTCAAGTAGTCCAATTCAATAACTAGGTTTTCAAAAATAAGGATGAAGAAAAAGAATAAGAAGTTATGTACTCACCATAACGTTCCATCTGAGTAGGTAAACTTCATTTGTCAGCAAACTTTGGGAATCGGATCCGACCTCGGATCCGAGCCGGCAGTTTTCAACAGCTTTAGAGCCGAGCTCCAAGCTCCTCCCCTACCCATAATCCCATGCCAACCCTGACTGACCTCAGATCAAGTTTGCCCAACAGCAGAAACTGCTAGCAATGATTAATCCCAAGATAAGTGGGTAAAACCCATGGACCTGAGTATGAGAGCATTCGCAAGTGAGGGGGCAGGAGGGAGGGATGGTTGCTGACAAATGAAGTTTACCTACTCAGATGAAACGTTATGGTGAGTACATAACTTCTTAATCTGAAGTAGTTAACTTCATTTGTGCAGCAACCTTTGGGACAGAGTCCCCAGCTACCTGAATCTTGGGCGACCTTCATGGAAGGATGTTCCAGAGCACTGCAGAGCCAAAGGATGCTCTCCCTCTGGAGATAATGTCCAATTTGTAGTGATTGACAAAAGTATGAGATGAAGCTGAGCAAATATCATCCAAAGAAACTCTAGCTCTAAAAGCGGCAGAGGTAGACATAGATCGAGTAGAGTGGGCATGGACTCCCTGAGGTGCGGGCCTGCCCGAACTTTCGTATGCTAAAAGGATACACTGTGAAATCCAACTAGAGAGTGTGACTTTAGACACAGATTTACCCAAGTTAAATTTGGCAAAGGAGACAAACAACTGGTCAGATTTCCTATGACCAGATGTCCTGTGGATGTAGAAGCAAAGTTGTCTATGCACATCCAATGAGTGTAATTTGTATTCCCCTTTGTTATGGTAGTTAGGAAAAAAGACCGGCAAGTTGATGGACTGGTTAATATTTGACTGAGGCAACCTTGGGAAGAAAGGAGGGATTGGTCCTGAGGTAAACTCTATCCTTGTGAAAGGTCAAGTATGGGGGTTTTACACAAAGGGCCTGGAGTTCAGAGACCCTTCGAGCCGAAGTGATAGCGACAAGAAAGGCCGTTTTCCATGATAAGAATTTAAGATCTATGGAAGCTGCAGACTCAAAAGGGGGAGCTGTCAAGGCCTGAAGCACCAGCGTTAAATCCCACGGAGGGACTACATCCTTCACTGGGGGTCTGAGCAGAAAGGTGCCCTTCAAAAAGGTCTTACACAATTTCGTGGTGATCAAAGGGCCCAATTCATTTCCAACGTGATAATGAGAGATAGCTGCTAGTTGGACCTTGACTGTGGAGGAACTAGCCCCCGATGAAACAGTCCTGACAGAAAGTCAAAAATAGCGGGCAAAGGAGCTGTAAAAGGATCCAAATTTTTGCATTCTGCCCAAATGGAGAAACGTTTCCATTTGCTGCTATAGATCTTTCTAGTAGAAGGCTTGTGCGCAGCTACTAGAATGATTTTAACTGGGGAAGAGATATCGGGAGTCCTAGCTATGAGTGGAGCTGGAGCAGCCAAGCTGTGAGCTTGAGGTTGTCCAGGTTTGGGACTGGGAGATCTAGGGGGTGGGATATTAGATCCGGACTGGGATCCAGAATCCAAGGAGGATTCACCAGATGAGACCAAAGGTAAGGGAACCAGGTTTGATGAGGGCAAAATGGGGCAATGAGGATAATCCTGCTCCCCAACTGACTGGCTTTCTGAAGAAACTTCAGCATCAGAGGAAGAGGAGGGTAAGCATAAAGAAGACTGGGAGGCCAAGCATGCAATAGAGCGTCTCTCGGGGGTTCCCTGGAGGGGGAAATGAGAGTGAAGTAGTCGTAACATTTTGTGTTTGAGAGAGAGGCAAAGAGATCGCAACAGGGTTGACCCCATTTGGCGAAGATCCAATTCGCTATCTCGGGATTCAGAGACCATTCGTTTGTCCGCTAGGATGTTGGACCGTCCCGGAATGTGCGTTGCTATGAGAAAGCGGTTGGTGGAGATCGCCCATTCCCACACCCTCACGGCCTCTCAACAGAGTGGGTAAGACCTGGTTCCCCCCTGTTTCTTGATGTACCAGACAACCGACATGTTGTCCGTCTGAATCGCAATCGTTCCTAAAGGAAGAAGGTCCTGAAGTGCTTGCAACGCTAACAGCACTGCCCTCATCTCTAGGATGTTGATATGCAGTGAGGTCTCCGTGAGGTCCCACGTGCCTTGGACTGTCCTGCCCGAACAATGTCCCCCCCACCCGAGGCGGGAGGCGTCCATTGTCACCGTGGCTAGTGGAGGGGTCATAGAAAAGGGGCGTCCTTGCTGAAGGTCCGGAGATTGGAACCACCATAGGAGGGCCCTCTTGCAGGCCCTGCTGAGGGGAACAGGATGGCTCAGAGGGTAGTGAAGAAAGGACCACTGGACCTGGAGGGTCCATCGTAAGACCCTCATGTTCAAACGTGCCATTGGCAATAGGTTGATCGCTGCCGCCATCGAGCCAATAGCCCTCAGGACCAATTCCACCGGGGGAGCTGGAGATTGCAAATGGCTTGCACATGAAGCCTCAGGGATAATAGCTGGTCTGTGGTCAAGAAAGCTAGAAGGTTGTTTGTGTCCAATCTGGCCCCTATGAAGTCTATAGTGTGAGTTGGAGTAAGAGACGACTTCGCTATGTTGATAGTGATCCCCAGCCGGGGAGCTAGACGAGGAAATTAGTTTCTGGCTGCACAGAGTAGATGCCTTGTCGGGGTGGTCAGGAACCAGTCGTCCTGGTACGGGAAGACCTGAATTCCCTGGAGCCTCAGGTGGGCCGCTATCACTGCTAACACTTTGGTGAACACCCTGGGGGCTGTGGTGAGACCAAAGGGGAGGACCCTGAATTGGAAATGACTGGCTCCCAGCTGGAAGCGGAGGAACCTCCTGGATCGCCTGTCCATCAGAATGTGGTAGTACGCATCCTTGAGGTCTATAGAGCACATCCACTCGTTCTTCCACAAAAGGGGGAGAATGGATTGAAGAGTGACCATGCGGAACTTCTCTTTGTTTACTGACAGGTTCAGGGAAGAGAGGTCGAGGATCGGTCTTAAGTCCCCCGTCTTTTTTGGCACCAAGAAGAACCTGGAGTAAAAACTGGACCCGCACTGGTCTGGGGGGACGTGTTGGATGGCTCTTTTTTCCAGCAAATGTTGGATTTCCATTGCTGCGGCCTCCCTCTGATCGGGTGGGACATTGGGGAGGTATCTGGAGCTGTGTGGGTAACGAGAAAAGGGAATTTGGTATCCTCTGGATATGATGCGAAGCACCCAGCGGTTTGTCGTGATGGACTCCCAAGCTGCTGGATGTTTCGAGAAACGCCCCCTGACTGTCTCCAGAGTGGAGCAGTCGGGCAACCCCTCAGGGGTGTTGCGTGGGTTGGTCCGAGAAGGGTTCTCTGGATCCAAAGTTCCGCGGGCCCCCTCTGCCTCTAGGGCGGCATCCACCCTGCCCTCCTCTGTTGCGGAAGGGCTGGGAGTCCGGAGCGGTACGGGACTGTTGCGACTTCCGGAACCACATCTTCTTCTGTCCCTTTTGGTTCTTAGAAAAGGACGTCTGGAGAGTAGAGAAGCGGACTCCAATGGCAGACAACGTCTTCCCGTCCTTTTCGCTCTGGACCAAGGTATCTCCCACTGTTTTGCCGAAGAGGGCAGAACCATCAAAAGGGGCATTAGCGAACGACACCTTAAAGGGTTCCGCGAAATCACAGTGCCGGAGCCAGGCCTGACATCTCATAACGAGGCCCACTCTGCCGGCTCTAGCGGCTCCTTCCGTGGCATGAGACAGAAGCTGCATAGAAATGTTAGATATGGATCGTAGAGTGGCCATGCGGGTGGAGTGCAATTGCTTGTCCTCCGCCGACATGGACTCGGGGGGCAACGCAGTGTACTCTTTGATAAGGTCCCACTGCAGTCGGAGCACATGCCCTGGTAGAGATCAAGTCTCATTTGGCTTATTTTTATTTATAGTTCATTTCACACAAAATCATAAAATATGTTTTGTTACTATTTAAATTCTTGGTGTTTGTTTTTAATGTAATTTATATTATGACCACAAGATGGTGCTACGTTGAAATCTTAGACCTATAAGCCCTATTTATGTTTAATGCAGAACTATTTTAAATGATGTATTAAAATGTTTTTAAAGTTTTTAAAAGTTTTAAAAATTTATTACAAACAGGAAATATGGAGTGAATGTATGTACTTAGGAAAGCTTATTTTTATACTGCAAAGGTTTCTATGAATTTCAAGTGTTCTTTTATAATCAGTTTTAACAAATGTGTTTAAAATGATTGGTTAATTGACGAGTGATGAAATTCAAACAGTATATAAAAGCATTTATTTTAAAATATGGTTGATATAACTGACGAAGTTGGCGACGAAAACGTCTTGTTGGATACATTATTGTGCTTATTATTTGTACCTTACAGTTCCTGTCTTTGTGGTGGAGTGTTTGTACCAGTGCTTATTAAAGCATTTCCTACTTCTGGAGCTTCGATTTATTTGTGCTTGGTGGAGTTGGAGCTACACTACTACCAGGGGGTCAGCCGGAGGGGACACCCAAGATGTAGACGGGCCTGCTTCAAACGCCTCCAGGAACACTGATTCGTCCGAGGTAGGCTTTGGGGCAGACCACCCCCCCCCTTTATTCTGAGCATCTCCATGATGTCACCAAATGAGACATCTTCGGGGGGTGATCTTGGGGAGCCTTCCCGTTCCTCCAAATCAGTGTCCTCAGTCAAGGACTCGGGGGAGTCCAGGTGCCTCCTCTTGCACCTTCGCTTGTGAGGGACCTTCTCGGGGGGGCTGTCCGAGGAGGTCTCATCAGCAATGTCTTGTTCCAATGGAACTACCTGGGACGTCAAAGCAGGCTGTCCCTGGGGCCGGGTGATGGAAGCCGGGCCCAACTGAGAAGGAGTGCAGGGTGGAGCCGTGGCAAGGGTTGGGGGCCTGGAATCCCTCGACAGAACCCTCTCCACCATGTCGAATGCCGAGGGAGAGCTGCTCTCTCTGGGATCTGAAAGCAAACTCTCCCTCGGATCCGATGGACGGATCAGGGCCGGCGCCGTAGCAATCGGATCCGACGGACCAGCATGCTCCGACCCAGACAGAGCCGAAGGCATACTGATACCGCCGGATCCGAAGCTCAGCCCTCAGCTCCGAGAGCTTGGATCCGAAGAAAATGGACCCGACAGACTCGAGGGAAGTGTTGGTGCCGAAGTACCCGAGACTATCGGCGCCGACACAACCCCGGCTCCACGGCTGCCCGGCTCCGAAGACTCCGAACCCAGGAAACGGGATGGAGAAGGAGCTATCGGGGCAAAGAAGGGGGTCGAGCTCCCCCCCTGAGGGGGGGGGGGGCAGGAGCACTCCCATCTGCAGTTGGGCCTGGAGGAATCTTCTCATCATCCGGTCCAAATCTGCATCTGTGAGACTTCTCATAGATCTCGACGAGGTCACCGAGGCGGGTCGGGAGTGTCGCCTCGATGACCTCGAAGGAGATTGGGTCTCCTCCTCCGCAGGACCCGGTGAAAAGCACGGGGACCGGATCTGAGAAGGAGGAGACCCAGAAGACCTGGAGGGGGAAGACCGCTTAGCCGGGGGGGGGGCCGAAGCGGAGGCCTCGGCCCGACGCTTGTGGTGCTTCTCCCTCCTCCTTTCTTTCCTGGCCTCCCTCTCCTCCGGGCCTAAGGTGGGAGGTTGAGTCCTGGCCGAAGGTAGGGAAGCAGGAGTGGCAGCTGCCGCAGCCGCAACGGGAGCCACGGGAGGACCGGAGGTAGAAGCCGAATCCGGGGGCAGAAGACCCGCCAGAATCGGCTTAGACCTCCGGTCCTTGAGTGCCCTGGGGTTGAACGCTGCACAAATGGTACAACCAGAGGACAGGTGTTCAACCCCAAGGCAGAATACACATCGAGTGTGGCCATTCGCTGGGGACAGCTTATGGCCACACTCGGTGCACTTAGAAAACATTATCTTTGGGGCCTCAGACATACTTAAAGAAAGAAACTCACACACACTAGGCCCCAAACACTCACACACAACCCTGATGGAACCACGAAGGAAGGGGGAGGATAACTACCTGGGATAAATAGAAATAAAATAATTTAAACTAAGAGAGTTTAGACTGAAAAGGGAGCTAGACATACTCTCACACCAAAGATTAAAGAAAAGTAGTAAAAAAGTTAAATTTTGCTCACAAAGAGAAAGAGAACGAGAACGCCTGGAAACTCTGGATCAAGCTGCTGAACTAAACCGTGGCAAACTTGATCTGAGGTCAGTCAGGGTTGGCAGGGGATTATGGGTAGGGGAGGAGCTTGGAGCTCGGATCTAAAGCTGTTGAAAACTGCCGGCTCGGATCCGAGGTCGGATCCGATTCCCAAAGGTTGCTGCACAAATGAAGTTAACTACTTCAGATCAGTAGTTTAATTTTTAAATATTAGTAAACTAGAATGCAGGACAAGATGTCGGATGAGCTATTTTTAAAAGAAAACCTCGTATGAGAGCCCGACAGTTTCAATGAGAGGAGAAGAAATAACGATGACATAGGCTAGCAATGCCACATATGGTAAAAGTGCCAAACAATTCTAATACAGCAACACAATTCTTACAGTGGCACATTTGTTAAAAAAATCAGGACAGTACAACTGAATAAAAGCATTGCATGAAAGCTCAATAGTAAGTAAAAGCACGTTATATATTTACTACCACAAAAGTCTTCTCTGGAGAAAGGCTTCATTTTTGGTTTTTACCAAACTTGATAAAAGTTTCTTCCACCTATGCCTACCTTCTCCACTGGCCATTAACTGTAAGCATTCATATCTTGTTAATAGAAGCAAACAATTAATTCCTTACAAATTTCACATGGTCCTTTGATGATCTGTCTATAATAAGGGAGTGGAACACTGGTGTAATGGGCACTACTTCATCTAATGCACCAAACTCAAGTGGCATTATTAGTCAAAATGCACAGCACATGGGGAAAACATTCTCTCTACCATGACAGTGAGTTCAGAGTGATTAATTTTGGGATGCAAGGTGCAACACACTTTTTCTAGAATCTCACCCCCATATTTTGCAAATTTCACTTTAGACTACCTGTATTCATTCAAATATATGTCTTACAGCTAATACAGAACCATTGTAAAACATTACTTTAATAAGTTTGATGTTACTGACAAGCCGGTGATGTGAATGGTCTACAATGTTATGCTAACAATGCTTCCAGTCAGAAAAAAAGAAATTGCAAGAAAACTTTGGTCATATTCTAACCTCTCAAAGTAAATTACATGATAGCAGGAAAGTACTCAGAACCCTTACCATTTTCCATGCCACACACATACAAGTGACAAAACACGAGAGTTGCTCCTAAAACTCCTATATAAAATTAGCAAGGAAAAGCTTTTTATTCTTCTGTCTTTACCCAGCCTATCCTATAAGCCTGGTAGGCCCATCTGTTTTCCCTTTTGGCCTGAGTCACTGAGAATGTAGGAGGGGAAGAAGTGAGAACTGGGGAATATAGCCATCATATCCCACAGGAGGAAAAAAGAATGTCAGATGCTCTTACAGCCCTCCCCACTGGCTTGCAAATGTATGCATCCTACACTAAGTACAACACACCAGTGATACTCAACTAAAGTGACTGCCCTCCTTGGCTGGGCACATTCTGATATGTTTCTGTGTATGTAGTGCACTTTCTTGTTGTCCCCAAGGGTTGTACCTGCAAAAAGGATTTAGTCAACACCTTTCCATTGACAGATGCGACCCAGTACTGGCCACTTGCTTCCACCTTTCCCAAGCTGTATCCTCCACTACCTAAATGAATAACTGCCCTCAGATCATTTAGGGCAGAATCCAGGTTCCATCCTCTTATACACTACAAGGCACTGCTGGCATAGAATACCTCGAATATCTATGCATGGATTTTTTTGTCTATGCTCTTGCACCATCACTTAATTCCATCAATGAGTGTCTGATAAAAAGCACAGAGAAACTACATGAACCTCCACAAGCAATAATTCTCCGATATACTTTGAAGTGGCACTGGGAAAGGCTATATAAATATGTGATATAAGGAAAGCAGAAGAAGCAAATGGAACAAACAAAGCACCTTCTTTGCCAAATGCTTAATGAAATTACTTTCTTGGACTTGAACAAGAACCCATAGGTAGTAAGACTGCAGAAAAGAGGAATCATATTTCTCACATATTCTGAAACTTAGTACATGTGAACTATAAGAAGAGACAGCGACATATCTGAATGCAGAAGTACACACTCTGTTAATGACAGCAGTCCACTATGCGCCACAGCAGCACTTAGTATAGGTTACCATATGTCACCAATGTACAGCATACCATTTACATGATGCATACAATGTGAACAAAAAATAATTTGCAAGCTATTCTGAACTTAGTAACCCAAAATGGAATAAACTGCTCTGCACAAAAATGATACATGTTCCACTTCAGAAATACAGGCCTTCCCCCTCATCAAAAACTGATGGGTTTTTGGTTGAGGATGCAAAGTTTAAGGTGGCTTGTGCAATACATCATGCTTAAAAATGTTATGGATCAGATTTGTGCTTTTCAGCTCATTATCGTATAGAGCCAGTATACATTTCTGGCAATTGCCAACAGCTTAGACTACACAAATGTTTACTTTTTTCCCTGTTTTTATTTCCTGCTGCCTACCAACCCTTAGTCCTCCCACAATCAATCAGTGCCCATGCATTCACTGTGGATGAGACCCATCTGCAAGATGTGCCATCCAAGCAGCCAACAGAGGTCATGTTGCTTAGCCCTAACCCTTGACCCTTCCTTAGTGGTCGCGTGCATGTCCCAGGATGAGGGCCTGCTACAACTTCTTCTGGTGTGCATATTCCTGAACACACTCCATGAAGGCAATAGTGCAACTGTGGCTTGCTATTACCTAGTGCATGTCCTCAGCCCACACAATGTATAGTGTACACCACTATCAGAGGCAGACATCAGCTTCTTACTGCTATTCTGCCTCTGGTTCCTCCAGTGCCTGAGCCACAAATTGAACTTGGATTTGTGTTTCTAACAGCATATTATCCCTCTATACCACAGAGATGGTCTCAACAGATACTTACTTTGACACTAACTAGCCTCACACAACCATAGCTCAGTTGCATATAGAAACTACACCATACCTAAAACCCAAGCTAGTTCTGGCTTGCCGCCACTAGGTGAGGATGGGAAAGTGGAAATAAAAAAATATACTTTACACATACAAAGATGATTGCAAGAAAATTGAGAGAACACCACAGAACAGCACACAGATAAAAATAGCAAATACTTTATTATCATTTGACAAGTTCTATGTACAACTGGCAAGCTCTGTCAGCAGAAAAATCAGAAAAATTATTTACATACATTGTAATTTTCACAAATTAGTAATTTAAAATATTTTCACTTTGTTAACTGCATCCTTAATGCAGGCTTTGGCCACACACATTTAGTGATCAAAGACCAGCAATATTCATGCAAGTTGATTTGTAACAAAATAAATAAATCTTATCTACCAAGTGCTGGCACTGTGAGCTACTCAAAACAAGGTTACATTGGGTTGTCGCTGCTAGAGGTAACATGCCATTTCTTTTATTATAACATGTATTTTAAAAATGTACACTCTTCTCTGGTTACAGTACACTCTTCTCTGGTTACAGCGCACTGGTCCCGGAGTTTAAAAGCAGTTTATTTTAACAGTCAGACACAAAAACACAGTGGGTAAAGCTAAATAAGCAATAAAACACCACTTCCCATGAACATATCTCACCTATTATTCACAGGACCTTCAGCTATTCTTTTGCTAGGTATTTACTCCAGACAACATTATTTGGATGGAACATTTGCTGCTTATGTTTTTTTTTTTTAATATTCTGTTTATGTCCCTGTTGATTTATTGGTTCTTACTTGCTCAGGGATTCCATAATATAGGTGGATTTGTTGTGTGTCTGTGATGCTACCACCTGCCTAAATATGCAACCTGATTTATTCCCCTCAGCAAGCAGTGTGACAATGACTTTTATTAAGCAGCAGCTGAAAACTGAAAAGTAGTTAAAAGCAATGTGGTAAGTGTCCACACATGTAGGCCCTAAGGCAGGTGGTGCTTCAAGTAGCTAATAATCACCCTACAGTGGTGCATCTTAGCTGCAGTGCAACCCAGGATTAAGAAAAAGTGACTTGAATTTCCCCATAACTGGTTTCTCAGATACTTACAAAATAAAAGAAAACTTTCACCCTTACTGAAACTTAACTGATAAAATATTCAGTAATAAGCTTCTTCAGTAGTACAGGTTACCATATGTCACCAAGCAAGCGTGCACTCGCTCTCTCCTTGGAACTGGAAGACAATACACTTAAGGATGATACCCCTCTGCCACCACGAATCCTAACTATGCAAGCTATTTTTTGAATTGCAGCAGAGTTTTAAGTCACATCCACAATTCAACAGTTTTAAGTATAAAAAATGCTTCCGAACCTTTAACCTTAACATGCTTCTTAAATAATAGCACGTGCCAATTTGTAACATGATTTATGAATGGGATTTGATGTTTACTTTTCTGCTATACAACTTATTTTCCAATCAACTCATACTAAGAAATATTTAATGCAATGATTAAATTAGTTACTAAAGCAGAATCACTAGTTACCTGCAATTCATTTAACCATTTTAATTCATACACAACAATGAATTAACTAATGAATGAACTAAGACTTCTTATGCGGATATACCACTGAACTCTATGAGAGCAAAATTCTAAACTTGCATCCATTTATGCCTCAAATCCCTTATGGATTACTTGCATTCATAACTACATTGGATACACTGTTATGTTTGAGGAAATCACTAGGACTTAGTATAGCTGGAATGTGTCTGTGAGTGTAGTGCTGCCCACAGTAACTATAAAGAAGCCTGCACTATATAAAAGTGACATGCTGTGGAAGCATCTAGACCTCACCCATAGCCTCTTTATTAAACAGGCACATACAAGCCCAGCTAGCTACAACCAGGATACTAAATAGAAACCTCCTCATTTTAACACTTACCCCATGGTTTGGGGACTCTAGAGTTAGGCACATTAGAAGATGCAGTGGGCAACCTATCCTCATAAAATGATGGAGAGTTCCCATTCCATTTTCTTGCTGTTACAGAATGGACTTCTATTAGTCTGTACATGGTAAACAAATACAATTAAATTCTGTATTATTGCTCTTGTTTACTGAAATAATTTAGAAAAAAAAACAATGTTATACTCATATTTTTTCCTGTTAAGCACGGTCACAATTTACTTGTCAATATTGCTAATCTCACATTGGCCATGGAGAATTAGATAATGTTAAAAACATGCCTCCATGCAGAACTGTCAAGTAAGTACTCAGTATTCAGAAGAAAATTTGCAAATCTGCAACTTAAATAACAGGCTGCCAAGAAAGGCCTAGTGATGCTTTTAAGACAAGTTTTTCTTGCGTGTGTGTGCAGACAAGGGGCTACAGCAGCGCCAGATTTGACTACTGTAGTGAAATATATATTTTACAAGACACAAGTGGGAAGCAAAAGAGGAGTGACTGATAGGATTTGTTGTCACTCTAGTCCCGAACTAACTGGATTGATCTATTAATAGTACTGGTAACATTTCTGTCTCCAATAATATTATAAATTTTTACACCTTCTGTTAAGGTGACAACTCCTCAACTTCAGCTGGGAGTTTAGTGAATCCACTGCTTATTATATTATTGGTGGGAGGATGCAAATGCACAGAAAGGGTACAGGGACTTTGCCCCACAAAAATGTCTTTGTTCAATGTGATGTTTTAATCAAAAGTTAGTTTGCTCAGGTATCCACTAGGTATACAACAGATACTGCTACCATATTTATATGAAAGACAATAACTAAACAGTTCTACTGACATTTAGAATCAGAAAAAAATGGCAATGCAAAACTACTTCCACATTGTGAAACCAATATATTTAGAACATACTGTTTGGTGACCTACTTATAAAATATTTTAATCAAAATATATTTACACATCTATACTCGAAATGTGTCTTATTCTATTACCTCATACAGATGACTTCAGACTGTAAAGCCTCAGTACAAATATTGTGGTGGTTATCTACAAGTAGGAATAATGCGACAAACCTAGCGCCTTGCCACACAGCTTATGATGGAGAGCACAATAAAGCTTAAACTGTGTCACAGCATCATAATACAAATTACATTCTCAAGCAGAGATTTTATGTCTTCATACCATAGAAAGTGCACAGCAGTATGGACAACTTACACTGTCTGAAATGAGACAGGAATACAACTCATTAAAGCAGTGATCTACATTAAGATCATCAGCAATGTTCCTCAAAAGCTGATGTGCTCTGTCCTCTGAACATTCTTATGGAGTTAAAGCTGAAGTTGTTAAAAAGTCTCATGAAATTTGTCTCTTTCTTTCTTTCAGAACAGCTATTCAGCATGTGGTTACTGCCCATCTCCTTCATACCTGCTTGTAGACACTGCCCACACTTTTTTAAAAATCTCTGAATAAAACAAAATAGGCTGACCTTTACATTGACATAATGAAGCACCCTTTTAATCAGAATCCTGACTGGCTTTGCAATCCTGAAATTTCCTAATGAATGATCACTAACGGAAAAAGGCTTCACCGTTCTCCCAAACTTCAAATTCCATACTCAATGTGGCATGAGTAAATGTTATATGGAAGAAATGTAAGTGCTACATATCACAATGCATCAACAGTTCCTAAACAATATGTTGTGATTAGTTCACTGGTGTATGTACCTAAACCCAACCTCCAAATCATAGTACTAGGCTAGCTGCTCTTGCTGGCCACCATTTTAAGCCTAGCTAATTTCCCTTTCTGAGCTCTTATCTATGTCATTTGGTTAGATATTGGCCATACCCATCCCATGGTCGATAATTATATATTACCCCTAATAAGATAACAGGGACCTTACCATAGATAATTTGGGGGGACCCATGCACTAGACAAAGCATTTAGGAGCTGCCTCTGTCCATTAGTAGTACAGGGAGCAGTGCTGAGGTAAATCTTCTGTTTCCCATCCACAGAACCAAGTTGCACTTGAATATGATTTGTAGCTTGCCACTGTATCACTTAGGATAAGGTAGTTTGTCTTACAGAAATTTCTGTGGTACCTGGGTTGCAAAGGATCTCTGGTTTCAATTTTATTAATTTCGAAGGAGACTACTTCAAAAAGCAAGCAATAATCAGGGAACAAATTACTCAAATCCAGGACAGATTTGAAATTATTATTACTCAGAAAGGAGACTGAAATAAAAGATGCATTCTACATGCATTTTCTGAAGCATAAGACGACTATAAATGTAATGGTTGAATTTATTTAGGCATGATATACTCACACCTGTATCTTTAAACAACAACAACTCTGTTGATGGAAAGAGCAACATTTTAAGTAAAAATCAGGGACCGTTGATGGTTGAGTTATGCCACCCCCCTAAAAATACATTTCCAACTACCCTTTTGCATTTGCCAAATGCATACACTACTTCATGCCCCTTTAAACCAATATGTTCTGAAACCCAGATATAGTCATCTCCCTCTCAACAAATACCCAAATGTTACTTCCTGGTGATCACTCCAATGTTTCCTACTACTCTTGTTAATTCTATTAATTTGTTTAAACCCCAAACCCCCTTTTTTATTTATTTATTTTTTGTAAAACACTTGTGGTCCAAAAAATCTGAAGAAGCAGAAGTTATCTGTGAAAGCGCTTATACATATGTGGTTGAATAAAGAAGAATTTTTACACTGGAACTATCTGACATTTTTTGAACCACAAGTGTTTGGCATTTAATTGCAGTTTTTTTGGTGGACTGAAGCCTCTAGTAAGGACGGTGGTGTGGTTTTTTATCATTTTTTTTTTACCAGTTCGCAAAACACATAATGCTCTCGTGGACTTAGTCGTAATCCATGTGTTTATCCTTAAAACCAGCCATGATGACGCAGAAGAAGGCAGGCAAGTAAAACTACGCATCTGAAATGTGCAATAAGTTGTTTTATTCCATAATGAGAATCATTCCCTGTACTTTGAGTCACAGGATAGAAGGAAATGGACCCTGCTATCTCCCAAAGATGCACAGGTGTGGTGATTATACACATCTGTACTGTCTTAGTTCACAAAGAATAGAGCAGCAGTTATTGTAAATTTTGGACAAATTTCCAAACAGTACAACAAAACTACTTGGGAGAAGGCAAACTTGCTTAAAAGAAAACGTCAGACTGTATGGTTTAGTCAAAGGAGGAATGCAATTATGAAAACAATTCCATGTTAAAGTGTGGTGAAGATATGCAAAAAAAAAAAAAAAAAAAAGCTAGCCAAGTGCCACAGACAGATAAAGCCTTGGTTACACTCCAGGTAATCAAAGTTTGATTAGTGGATCAGGCACTTGATGGAACTGGTAGGTTGGATGGCTGTGCAAATCCTGGGAGAGAGGCAGTGGAGGGCTGTAGTAACTGTTCACAAGAAGTGGCACACCTGCCATCATGGGTCTTTTGTGTGGTCCACCAAAACAACACTGGGTTGTAGCATTCAGCGAGCAAAGTGCCTGGGAGCAAGTATTTGCATATAGGAAGGCACTGTAGACTCCCACTGTGTTGTGGATTGCATGGCCCCCAACTTGGGAGGGGGTAATAAGTAAAAATGTCCTAATTGTTGGGAAGCTGGTGTGGACTCAACCAAAAAGCATGTCTGCCTGAATGGCTTTCTCCCTAGTATATCTGATTTGATCCTCACTATGACTGAATAAATGGTCTGAAGTCCAACTGGGGTGGTTTAATGGCCAGCATCGCCACAGCAAATGCATAACAAAGAAAAAAGATACAGAAGGACCAGGTGACTGCAGTGCAAATGGGCATACAAGACCGACTTCTGAAATGAACAGAGGCATTAATGCCCCCCATCAAAAAATATACTTCTACTACACAGTCAGAACTGGCAAGAAGACTCATAGACACTTGAAAAAAAAATACACAAACTTTCATGCATACACACATGCAAAACCCACTATCGGGAAGACTGATTTAGGATTATAAAAAAGGAGCTGAAATTTCAGGAATTATACACCAGTAACTATTTAGTTCATTTCTATTCAAACATGATTATGTTAAACTTTAGTGAATCTGTATTTAACCAATTTAAAACATATTTGAAGTATAGAACACTTAATAAAGCAAACATACTCTTTTATGACCATTAAATGCAAGCTATGGTGAACGAATCTTCTAGCCTAAAATGGCCAACTCCATTGCTTTTTTTTCCAGTACTCAGACAATCTGGATTTTTATGATACTGCTACCCTTCCCCTGGAAAAAAAAATTGAATTTTTATATTAAGTTACCCATCCAGACAATATCTTGTCTGGCTACTAGCTTTTCTTTCCTTGCCAGGTGGAAGAGAGACAGCTGGTCAGTTTCATGGAACAAATGTTTTTTTCCCTCATAAACAGAACCACAGTTGGTTGGGAAAGCCAATAACATGAAGAGAACAGTCACTCTGTTGTGCTTCTGGGGGGGTCAAGAGAGTGGTCTGACTCAAAACTAAAAAAGGTACGTTTTCATAATGGTCTGATCTCTGAAGAGCACAAACTAGGTTTTTAATACATGCACAAGCTGACAGAGTCTTCATAGGCATTCTGACTTCAGGCAAAGATATGGCCATGTACAACAGAAGCTTCTGTATGGCTGAGAAAGTTGATTTGAAAAAGGAAATTAGAGCCCTGAATGGGTGGGGGGCTCTCATTCTTACCTACAGCACCTTATGGAGTATTTCAACTTCAAACCCATAGCTCCTTAAGGCATCCTGACACTAGAAATATCATCTTTAATCAAGTGACTTGCCAATTAATGACAGGCAGTACATGAAATGGCTGGGTATGAGAGAAAAATGACAGCCTGTGTGCACTACAGTTGAGGTAGCAACTCTTGTTCTTCACTTATTATGAATGCTTTCCAATGTTTTCCATATACATTAATATTTTTATAACTAGGTGAGCTACATCACTGAGGGCATAGTGTGAAATGTCATAGTTGGAGACAGAAAAATACACTGAGGCTATCAATCTCTAATGCACTAGACTACAAACATTGCTGTTGTTTGCTAGTCTTTATGAAAATATGCATTATTTTCATTAATCCTACCAAATTAAAGTAATATTTGAACCATTACGTATTGTCAACTGAAACCTTAAATGATGCTGAAGAAAACTGACACTTCCACTGTAATTTGTATAGCTAGACAGACATTTAGTTTTGTTTATATTAATTAAGCATACAGAAATAAGTTGTCATTTTTATAAATAACTCAAATACTCGCATTCTAAAGACATGCTTCTGGAGCATTTCTCCCCGGGCCTCCGCTGAAAACAGGATCTGTGGAACCTAGTCGGACTTTCCTGGTCAACAAATGTTAAATAAAAATAAAATAAATAAAATTTTTTATAAATAACTCAAGCAAGCACCCAGAAAAATACGGCTTGCCATTACATGAACATTTAAGATCTGTTAAAGAAAACTGCTGCTGATGCCATGTCTAGGTTGTATGTTTCTAAGCTATGAACATTGTGAATGTTTAGACAAAAAAATAAACACATTTGGATATTTTGCATTATACTATATTAGACATTTATGAAAAAGTCAGCTGTTCATTCTTTTTTAGATAGTACTGTTTGCAATATATTTTACTTGGCTTATTTGCTTTTCAAAATATGCTCAGTAACAGTAATGTAAGGATGGTTGCAGGCTGCCAGAGGAGTGTGATATTCCACAGCTGCTAGCTGTGAATGAGTCAATGAAAGAAATTATATCCAGGATGCCATTTAAAGGAAGCATTCATCCTCACCTGCAATTTAGCTCAATCCAGAGGTTTATTTTTTTCCTTTACAATATTGTTTATATAAAGTTTAATTACCATAAAACAGTCTGTGTTTTCTGCCTTGGAATCAGAGTTGGGGAAAGCCCACTCATTTTATTTTTTTAAGCTTAACTTCATGCATGCTTTAGTAGAAAGACACTGCCTCAGCTTGCACTACATACCTTAGGTACAGGTCTGCAGTTTTTCCTAACAAACACTGCCAGCATACCTTACACACAGGGTTGTAGTTTTTCCTAATAAACACTTCTGCATTCCTTACACACAGGGCTGTAGTTTTTCCTTAAAAAGCACTGCCTGCATACCTTATACACAGGGCTGTAGTTTTTCCCCTAATAAACACTGCCTGCATACCTTACACACAGAACTGCAATTTTTCCTATAGACACAGGGCTGTAGTTTTTCCTACCAGGGACTGTCTAAATACCTTACACACATAGCTGTAGTTTTTTTTTCTAACAGGTACTGCCCAAAATCTTACACAATCAGTCCCATTGCTGATGGCAGCAGCTGCTTTTAAAGAAACTGCAGGCTGTTGTGGAACTTTTTTTGACTGCCTCTACTGCAGTCAGGAAGAGAAACAATAGCACAGTTTAACAATTTTTTTCGACAGTGAGCCACTTACTGTAGGTATTCTTTGTTTCTGCATATCCAACATCTTTGCATACAGAAGTATTTACTCTTATAACTGACAGAAGATTACTATTAATGTGCCATGCTCAACAGCTATGGTTCTGATGAAGTGTCAGTATGCTACAGTTAACAAAGGGTGTAGCAAAAAAAAAAAGAAACAAATAAACCCACAAATGTGAAAAAATAATGAGGAGGAAATTGGTGGTCAGTTAAAAAGGAAAATCAGAAGACAACCAGACTTCAAGAACAGGCTGCAACTATTTTGATGCAGTACTGTGCTGCATTTAAGAGTAGAGATAACATGATAGGAGTTATAAAAGTAAAATACATTGGACTAAATATAGCACAATTCTTTACCAGGCTAAAACACATAGCCTTCCACTAATAATATTGGGGAACAGTAGCAAAAGTTTGCATGTTTCTTGCAAGTTCTTTGAAGAAACAGCCATCAGTTACAGCTCCCAGTTTACAAGGGCTGCTCTAACACCTCAGGAAGTGTGTGTGTGTGTGTGTGTGGGGGGGGGGGGGTCAGTTAGTACTTTAAGGGCTACAAACTGACAGTTTTAGAAAAGCTTGCACTTCAGATAGTTCGTGTTGCTGAGGATTTACAAATACTGTAAACAGGTTACCACAGCTCTGAAACCTGTGCAAATCAGGGTAGTGAAAATAAAAAGCAGTCAAGCTCCAGAAGCTGTCAAGATTGTTGCAACTTAAATTAGTGCCATTATACCTAAATGGGAGGGGGAAAGTACCTCAATGCCTTACACCTACCACAACTCCCATAGAGAGAACTTGAGGTGAAGACAAAAGCAATAAAATATCATCACTAATATGGCAGGCTCCACAATGGCCATTTTGAAGTACAACATTAAAATGCAAGAGGTTTTGATTATTATACTGCCTGGCATATAAACACTCAATGGGAAAAAAACTTTCAAGGTGGAGTCTTTTTTCTTTCTTTCTCTCTTTCAGGAAATGTTGGTGTGATACTTTACCAACTTCCTTGGTCTCACAATAGTCACATATCAATATTACATTCACTGCATTTTGTTGAAGGTGGAATGTACAATAAAAAAGACCCTACATGTTACTGTGCTATGTAATTTAGTAATATGCTTATACATATCCAGGTTATAGTAATGTATTAAGAAAAGCACAGCTGTGCATTAGTTATTAAGGACTCTGCCAATAAGAATGACAAGTGTTTTATAAAGTTTTATCTAACTAGCACAGTTACAACAATCTAGACTTTTTTTACCAAGTGCTTTTTCCCAATCCACATCTGTAGACCATAAAGCCCTCTTTCCCAAGGATCCCAAACTCATTAATTTTCGGTAGCCTGGGGGACATATCTGCACCTGCATAGCTGCCAACCTGTAGGACCTTTTATCCAGAGAGACATGAATAATTTTGTGCCCCTGACAATGTTTGATCTTTGATCCAGCTGCCATGGGAGAGTGCTGACATCTCTATAGACTAATAGCCTGGTTTTATCACCTTAAATCATGCCTGTCCCACCCTTTAGAACAGACCCTAATTGTTACCAAGCTGTAGAACTACTCAGCACTATTACTACCTCATAGCATCCTCTATCAATGGCATCAGCTATGAGGGTGTTTTTGCTAGAGCCCAACCCCCACCCCCTAGTGGCTGATGTGAGTACTTACATTACCACAGGGACCTCCTATACCCTTCTAGTATGCATGCGACACTCCTGCATATATAACCCAGGGGCTACCATCACTTACTTGGCAACACTAAGCTCAAATCCTCCAAGTAATAACCTTTACTGTGGTGCAAGCCTCTGCTTGCATGGAGCAATATGGTCATTGGGAAACCACTATCACTTCATCAAGGATGGAAGGGCTGAAAACTAATACTTTACTATCCTTTCCAGTACTTGAGGCACTATTCAAAGTTGGGTCATCTGGGTCACAGTCAGGGCTTTATCCCACTCAGCCACAGAGCTGGAGTACTCGCATTTTCAACTAACATTATTTTACATTGATACCCATCAAAAAAGGGCTAGTGCATTACATAGAAATGTGTACAACTATTACAGAAATGCTTTCTATGCATCTCCACCACCTCAAACTGAATACTATTAGATCAGTTTCTTTCCTTAAGTACCCTGATAGTTCAAATACAAAGAAAAGTCTCTGACTCTCCCAGATGTGTTAACCTGATATGATGTAGTGTTTTAAAATGAAACACTTAATTCTGATTTGTATACACACCTGCAAACTATTTATGTTAAAGACTCTGTTCATCAGCAAGGCTAATGCGTTTCAAGCAACAAGTTAATTAATGCTACAGAACAACCAGCACTTCTTTCCCAATATAACAATCTTCTTTCGGCTTTTTCCCGGTTAGGGATCGCCACAGCGGATCACTTGTCCACTCATGACTGGCAGTGGAGTTTTTTATGGTGTCGAGTTGCCAGCCCAACCTTCCACAGAAGGCACATACACGCACACACTCAAGCCTAGGGCCAATTTAGAGTATCTAATCTACTTATAGCATGTCTTTGGGATGTGGAAGGAAACCGGAGCACCTGGAGGAAACCCACACAACCACAGGGAGGACATGAGACTCTGCACAGAAGGCATCCCAGCTGAGGATTGAACCAGAGAACCTCTTGCTGTGAGGTGGCAATGCTAACCGCTGCACCACCGCGGCCACCCTTTCCCAGTATAACAATATTTTTTATTAATAAATGTTCTGCACTGGTCACAACTGTAGTGAAACTGATATGGAAACTGGGCAGTAAAAGAGGCATATGAAATAATACTGAGCTATAGAATGTGAAGTCTAATCTGATATAACACTGTGATGTTTCAAGGAACTAAAACAAAATACACTGATCTATACTGCACTATTATGGCCTGGACTCTGATGCTTCATCTGTAAACTGGTCTTATCATGCTAATTTTGTAAGTGGTAAAGCCAGTATTCCAGGCGATGATCAAATTTATCAGGACTGCTTCTGTAGTAAGTGGACTATTTGTTAACTCCACCACAAAAAAAAAACAACTTTATAGCTAAAACTGCACAATGTTCTACTCATTTCTGCTGCCTCCACATTTTTTTCATGCAATGGACACTACTGTGAAGCTTTTCTTCAGTTTTGTCTTCCTGATGAGCACTGTTTCTAGTGTTATAGATAAAAGTTTTTTAAAGCAGCCCAAATACTTTGCTCAGCAAAAAGCAAAGGGACAGCAGGACTGTTCTACATTATAATGTACAAGTCCTTCACATTTCAAAGCCTTCATAGAATTCTGCTACCATAAGGTAAAACACACACCCCTTTTTATCTTGATAAGGACAATTATAATCTTAGTTCCAAGGTACTGTCTATAATGCACTGTCACCTACCACCACACTAAAACATGTTCCCAATATTTACAGGCAACATGACCTGAGGGATAAACCAGGCCCAGAAAGGATCAGTTATCTAATATGGTGAAAATAAGACTGGTGCTTGAGGGGTAAAACAAGGGTGGAAATATCTTGGGACCAGTGTCTGAACACAAATGCAAGAAGACAAGTCCCAAACTCACTTAACTATGATGAATGAACGCCCCCTAACAGCACAGAATGGCAGAAAAGAGAAGGACAATTTCCGGTGTTTATTCCTAAGAAATAATGCTTGTCACGACTTCATTCCTCATAGGTCAGGTGAACATCCAAAAGACAAGTCCATTAGTCAGTTTCTTGAATAAAAAGGTGACCATCAGCAGTAGTGGGACAAATCCAACCAAAAGACTGGCAGACTTCTAGAAGGAGCTGTGTGTGAGGTCATGACTTCTGATTCTTTAAACCTTTCCCCTTCCTCCCTCATGTTAGCTGTCCTTTGACTAATTACCCACTGAATGGTCCTTTAAGAGATGCCGTTTGAGATGCATCTTATCTAAATCACTGTTAGAAGCTAACCTCAAATGTAGACTGGTCACATTGATAGATGCACTTTTATTAAGGGTAAGCCATTTTGTAAAGGAGCTGGGCAAACTCAGCAATGCCAGTGAAAGCGTTACTCATGAATATAGATTCATAAGTTATTACTAAGGTTACATCCTAGGAGACCACCAAGAGGCACTACTACATCACCCAAGGGTGGATAACGAGATGCTTATCATACCTGGGAGGTATTTGCTTTGTTTTTTCTTTTGGCATCATATGTAAACACCTTTCTGTAACAATAGAAAGGCAGATGTTTCCACAGTGTGTGTGTCAGGACAGAACCTGGGATGGTAGCAGTGAACAACCTACATAAAAGAAAAGCTGGTAACATGGTTTCTGCAGAGATGGGCCCTGGAGAATTTACCGTATTGGTGTAATAAAAACAGAAATATCTACAGGACCTTTCTTGAAGTTTCTGCCAATAAGCAAGAATTAAAAAAAAAAAATACCAACCCACTCAGTACTGTGATACTAAACCTGGATATAGTGTTTTCACCTGCAGCAATAAAGGACTTTTCATATGGGGAGAGGTCTGCAAAGCCATTCGGTTGTGGTATCCGTTCATCACAGCAAAAGCTGATATAAGCTTGCAGACACATCTGCCGACTGTTACCTGGCTGTTTTACAAGTACTTACTACTTAAGTGAGTGTACCCTGAAGAATGTTCATGTGTGCATTCAGATAAGACTACTGCTTCAGCTTGATAGCTTTCTAAAATACAAAATACTGGGATTAAGGTTAGCTACTGCAATATCTGCTAGTAATGACTTCTTCACTATGACTGTCTTCTATTTCTATGTTTTTTAAAATATAGGAAATTAACTATTAGGAAGATATAATCAACTTTCTGTGGTTCTTAGACCTCCTTACTTCATTATGACTGTCTTTTTAAAAATTTAAGTGTAGTTTTAATTAATTGTTTAGGTTTTTTTATTGGTCTACATTATTTTAAAGCTAGTATATTACTGTGGTTATTTTGACTTGGTTTTATTGTCTGTTCTAAAGAAGACCTGTTGAGATGAAAGCATGGAATAAAGTTTTTATACGCTAAGCTACTTGCTTTCCAGTCTTCATTGACCATCAGTACCACTGTCTGTTGTTTCTTGGTGTATTTTTGGACATTGGCTACACGCTTTACTGGTTTTAGTTTTTTTGTTGCATGTTTTCTGATGGCCGGGATAGAAAGTGATCCACTTTTGGATGTTACAATACATCCTACACCTTCGGTGGGTGAAAATGGTATTTTTCATTTGTTATTAACCTCTTTGAACGAGATTCAAAAGACTTTGGTTACCAAAGAGAATGTAGTTGTTGAACAAATTCCTAGTTCTGATGATGAGCGTGCAACAGTGAAGACTTGCATACCTCCAGTGGTTCTGGAGAGAACGGTACGTCTGAAACAGTTAACATTAAACCTGTTCAGTACAATGACATTAGATCTGTCCTGGATAACAGGTTTGACCCTTTCCTTAAGGCTGATTATAAAATTACCAAGGCCAGGACAGATGAATTCAATAACAAATGTGACAGTTTATGTAAATTGTT
Source organism: Protopterus annectens (assembly GCF_019279795.1). Taxonomy (NCBI): domain Eukaryota; kingdom Metazoa; phylum Chordata; order Ceratodontiformes; family Protopteridae; genus Protopterus; species Protopterus annectens. Next base: position 11,422,113 of record NC_056744.1, read on the forward strand.
AAAGAAATACCGGTCTTTGGACTTACAAATCCGGTATTTTCAAAGATGCATAGAGTTGGAAATTGATCCAAAGGGCTTATGGCTCTTCAAATGCCCTAATGGTATTACTGTCACTGACCCATTTTTGATGAACTTACCACTTTTTTTTTTTTTTTTTTTTTTAACACCGCAGGTTTGCAGCTGCTTAAAATTCTTATAGATAATAATCACAAAAAGATGTCCTTATTAAAACAGGACATCACCAAGATAGATGATGAACTTTGCACGCTAATGAGAGATTTCCATTCAGATGGTGTGTTTGACCAACTACTTAAAGAGGTTGGAGTACATGAAGTTGAAGTTACTGAGCGTAATCACAACAAACTTTTGAGGGATGTGAACGCTTACGAAGAAGGTATTTGCTTACATTAATTTTGTTTCAGAAATAAAAAACAACAAAAATAAAAGTAACAAGTCCGGTCTTGTCAATGAAAACACCCCTGGTTTTCCAAAGCAAGGTGGATGTGCCCACAAGAGTAGTTCTAACAGACCACGCTGGGTCACAAGCCAAGTTAACCAATCACAGCTCTCTAATTTGGCTACGAGGCTTTTTAGGGTGGAGAAATGAAACACTATTCATTCAGAGAAGGAAAAAGAGGCAGATACTGGAGAAATCTCTGTTACCAACGAAGCAATAAGCAATACAGCCTCTTCCAATGTAAACGTTGTGGGTGCACGTTCAAAAATCTTGGCTTTTTTGCCGAAACGAGAGAACAGATCTGTGAGGACTCGGAATATGAAGGTGAGAGGTTTAATTACCTCCGAATTGTCAAATGATGAACAGTAAGCTTTTCTGATAATAAATTTAGCATCATTAATTTATCAGGTGTTCGTTTTGAGGAGCACCAGTTGAGCGTATTAGGTAATGGCTTTAACTTCGTTCCTACAAAAAAGGTGGACTTTTCAAGAACTATTATTGATCTTAAACAGTTTGTTCCTAAACTTAATTTGAATTACTTGCTACATCATATTGAATTGTGTAACTCTAAATTATGTAAACCATCTTGCTATACCCCGACACTGAATCAAACCCTTAAAGTGTTTGAGGAAGTTTGTATTTAAGATATTTATTGTTTTTTGAACAGTAAAAAGTCTGGTAGTAGATGGTATGATACTTTAACCCAACCTGAGCGCAAAGCCTTATTAGAGCTGGTCGATAGAAACGATCTGAGATACATGAAAAGTGATAAGGGGGGGCAACATTGTGATTATGACAGTGGAACAATATAATGTTGTCATGCTCGAGTTACTCAGTAATCCTGAAGGATACATAGACGTAAATGTTACGGAAATTCACCATAGTTTTCAATATATTAGAGCATTTCTTTATGAAGCACTTATGAATCAAAGCTTAGATTTTGACACTTACAATTTCTGTTTGGTGGAAAACCCCAAGGTTGGGACACTTTTTGGCATTCCCAAAACTCATTAAGTCTTTAGACCATCCCCCTTTTAGGCCGATAGTTTCTGCACCACACTCAGCTACAGAGGGCTTAGCTTTACTCATAGATTTCTTTTTAAATCCTGTTGTACAAGGGTTAGGGTCCTATTTGAATGACTCTTGGGACTTCCTAGATAAATTTAGGGAGTTTGTCTCTAACTTTTCTTATACTTATGATTTTTGTCCTAGAAGGTAACTATGATGTATGTGAACAATTTCTTTATGACCTTAATTCAAGGTCTGTTTTTTTGCAATTTGTCAAGAGCAGTTGTGGACATCAGATTATCTTTTTAGATGTTAGTCTTGGTTGGAATGAAGTATCTGGATGTTTTGATAGTAAGATTTATAGAAAGGAAACTTTTACAAATGGTTACTTACATTTTAAAAGTAACCATCCTTTCTTTACTAAAAAGAATATCCTTAAGGGACAGTACATCTGAGCTTGCCAGATGACTACTTCCCTGTATGATTTGCAAGAAGAGTTTTCTAGAATTACCTCTATGTTTTTTAAATTGGGGTTATGACTGAGATTACCTTAATGGCTTGCAACTTGATATTTTGGACAAAAGGGACAGGTTATATCCAGCTATACTTAAACATCCTTTTGGTAGTAAACAAGTTAATGGAATCAACAGATCTGCTAACAGTACTGTCTGCAATTTGGATATGACTGTGGGCTGCAAAGGTATTAAAGAAATTGTGCAGAAAAATGGGAAGATTGCGGAGGGCAATAGTGATCTACTTAACATCTTAGGCCCTAAACCTAATTTTGTGTACAAAAACACAAACTGTCTTAAAAATGTTCTTGAGAGAAGTAGCAATAAGATAAACAAGTATACTGGGAATGTTAAACTGTGGATGTTTAAATGTGGTCATTGTAATTTTTGTAGGTTTATCTCAGAAGGACCGTATATTTCTCTACCATATTTGGAATATACTACACCAGTCCCTGTCATTTTTCTTGTGGAAGTAGGGGAGTAGTGTACACTGGGCTATGTAGTGGGTGTAATTCATTTTATGTGGGGATGACAACACGTACTTTAAGGGAGCATATTAGAGAACATGCATATAGTATCAAGAGTAAAGATTCTAATAATGCCCTATACAAACATACTACAGAATGTACAAAATATAAACAATTTTTATTCTCTATTTTAGAAGTACTCGTTGACCCCAGAGGTGGTGATTATAAGAATATAATGGAACAAAAAGAAACTGCTTGGCAGATTATATTAGGGGCTGATAAAAAGCCCGGTCTGAATAATGCAATTAATATTAAATGTTTTTTTTAAATATAGGAAATTAACTATTAGGACATTTTAATTAACTTTCTGTGATTCTTAGACCTCCTTACTTCATAATGACTTTCTTTTTAAAAATTTACGTGTAATTTTAATTAATTAATTGCTTAGGTTTTTTTATTGGTCTACATTATTTTGAACCTAGTATATTACTGTGGTTATTTTGATTTGGTTTGTCTGTTCTGAAGAAGTCCTGTTGAGACGAAAGCGTGGAATAGTTTTTATACGCTAAGCTACTTGCTTTCCAGTCTTCATTGACCATCAGTACCACTGTCTGTTGTTTCTTCAAAAGCAGATACAAGCTTGCAGACACATCTGACTGTCACCTGGCTGTTTTACAAGTACTTACTACTTAAGTGAGTACACCTTGAAGAATGTTCATGTGTGCATTCAGATAAGACTACTGCTTCAGCTTGAAAGCTTTCTAAAATACAAAATACTGGGATTAAGGTTAGCTACTGCAATATCTGCTAGTAATGACTTCTTCACTATGACAGTCTTCTATTTCTGGCAATGCCACAGTGTGTTCAGGCTCCTCTTTTACTGTCCAAAACAGTGGGTTCAGTCACTAAACACAGATCCAGCTTACTCCCTCCCCTTTTCCTACTACAATGAAGAAAGAACAGCACTCAATGAAGGCAATGCAGCCAGGAACCAAGACACCTAATTTTACTTTTAAATAATATTTCAACACTGATTTACACACCAGTGACATCTAATATGTTTAATCACTCAAATTAAAACTGGGTAAAAAATAATGTTATTAGCAAAAAGTAAAATCTGTTGGTCTGTATTGTCTATAGTGAAATGCACAGACTAGTAAATGTTGCTCCTGAATCTTTGTTTAACAAATAGCCACCGTTTATCTGACATTACATGAAGATCACAGATAATGCCATAAAACGGGAAACAGCAAAACAATCCCATTCCCTCAAGGCTTTGAACATAACTGAAGTAGTTGTACAACTGATGTATAATAAAATTACCAATCTGATATAGTTTGATGTAGTTTATTTTTTTAAATAGCAGCCTCATTACCCAACGTACCTAGCTGTCCAGTTGTCAATCAGCTGATGTCACTGACTGACATCTGGGATTTTCCTTTCTTTTTTAGAAGATGCCAATGATGATGGTCCAGTGGCCTTTTTAATTAAACTAACATTTTAAAAAAGGCACAAAAATGGCTGCAAAAATTTCACTGGAGTCTGTGATCCTACTGTAAATGCAGAGTAATTTCATAATTTCTTCATTAGGCTGTATAATCATGACAAGCAGTACCTGTACTATAATATTACTGAATGATGGAAAAAAATAGTACAGAATGATGAAGTGTGGATATTAGTCTATATTAAAAGCAAATGCTAAATGTCATTTAAAATTCCTTTTATGACTATTTTTGTTAAACACAGTATATTAATGTAATATTCAAAAGGTGGCCATAATCTGCGTGAGAATCCCACTCACTCATGTCACCAGAATGTCTCTCTAGGCATAGTTTCACAAACTAAAATAATATATATACACATCTTTTTTACTAATTTAAAGTGTTAAATCAGACTCATGGGACTACATAAAGACAGGTGACACTGAGTTTCTTGAATTTTCTTTCTGGGAGGTGATTTGCTGCACATGATCTTTCAGCAATGAAATGTGAAAAGGAGTTTAAAAAAAAAAGCATTGTAAATTTAATGCATGTACGCCAAATTAATATGATAGCAGGCAGAAAGACAGCAGGTAGTCAAACTCTGCCTAAGCTATTAAGTGTGCTGTTACATCCTCGTCCATTAAGAGTGTACGTACACTTGTTTTAGAAAAAAAAGGCACAGTTATTTCTTTTATATTCGACTGAACACAACTGCTGCATCACAAGTTGTCTTCCTAAATATATTCTCCATTTAACCCCTAAAAAGAAACATTCAGATGAAATAAAGCTGTTCTAAAGAAATAGCTTTTGATGTACACTTCATAGGCATGCATAATAAATTAAACAAAGATAATGGGACCCTTAAGTGACCAAGTAAGTATATTGCCTTGATAATTCCATCATGTTCAGCAGAACAGTCAGACCCTAAACCCTCTGTGAGTTTTCGCCAAGTGCAACCTGCATGCTTTCTTGATTTTTTTTTTTTTTGTAACATTAAAGTACATTGTCCATACAGTGAGGGACATCTCTTCAAGTCAGCTTCTTGTGCACTTCTTGCAGATTCTGGGAATTTTCGTTGCGCCTACTCTGCTGCTGTAGTCTTTCAGATCTCCTGCATATTACTGGCCCTGCTCATGGCTGAGCTCCAAGGAAGACAAATGAGATTCAAAATGGTGAGTTCATCCCTAATTTTGTTTCAAACTGCAACTTTTGTCGTTTCTGGCAACGAACTCTGACCCTGAAGGAGGAAAAAAATGGTTAAAACAGAATAAAGTAGACGGCTGCTAATTACTCACAGGTCCCACATAATTCTATCCTAATCCAGTTAATACACCGGCAAGATCTGCAAGACACAATGGATACTAAAATTGCCCCAAGAATTCCAAACAGTGCATAATAAGAAATGACCCTGAACCATGTACACAGAAACAGATATTGGCATTACTCAGTATACTATAGCTCTTTACCAGCATCATTTTGCACATACCAATATTTCAAACTTAGAGGCGGTATTATCACTGCACCTAACCTACTATTATGTTGGTCAATTATGAATGGATTAATAAGTGTACTGAACTGACAAAAGTATTCTTCCCGGCCCACAGTGCACTATAATGATATCAACTAATGTATTTGGATCAGTACAAAAAAGTGTTAACCCACAAACAAATAGAAGTTCTGTACATACCATAACTTGGCATCTGTATTGTCCATTTTCATTCTTCCTCACGAATGGGTTATGGATCCGATCCTTGGATCTGACTCTGCCACATTTACAAGACTTAGGATCCAAATGTCGAACTCCTCCATCTATCCATAATGCTATATTCCATCCCCAACTCCTCAGATCGAAACTGCTACCTTACTGCCCACTGTGTAATAGAGACATAACAGAAAAAAGAAAAGATCGAGGCTCCAACCTGGAGCAGGAGAGTTTCATTATCATCCAAAGCCCCTTCTAAGAATAACAAAGCCAGGGCATGGCTGGGAGGGAAGGTGAGGAAGAATGAAAATGGACAACACAGATGGCAAGTTATGATAAGTATATAACTTCCAATTCTGATGTTGTTCTTTTCATTCTTCCTCGAGAATGGGTCAAAGTCCACAGCTACACAACTCTCAGGAGGCCCTCAAGGAAGGATACTGTTGATACTGCTCTGCTTCTGGAGAAAACATCCCTTTGTAATGTGTAACAAAGGTACGAGTCTTTGACCAAGTGGCTGCAGCACAGGTATCGTCAATGGAAGTTCTTGATGAGAAGGCTGAAGAAGTAGTCATAGATATAGTGGAGTGAGCTCTAGGATGGCAAGGCAATTCCAAATCTTTTTGAGAATAAATCAGCAAAATACAATCAGCAATCCTTTTAGCCAGGGTAATTTTGGGAACTGCTTAACCTAAGTGGTTACGGGAAAAGGATACAAGCAACTGATCAGACTTCCTCTACTGTTTTGCTCTGTGAAGATAAAAACATAGTCGTCTATGAATATCAAGAAGATACAGCATATATTTACCCTTAACAGTAAAGCTTGGAAAGAAAATTGGCAATTGTATGGACTGATGAATGTTAGTCTCCATGGCCACTTTAGGCAGAAAAGAAGGTTTGGATCATATAGCACCCTACCTTTATGGAATATAATGTAAGAAGGCCTAGCCAATAAGACTTGGAGCTCAGAAATTGTATGTGTTGAAGTGATACCTACCAAAAATATTGTTTTCCAAGAAAGAAACTTCATATTGCATTTGTTTGCTGGTTCAAAGGGTTTCTGGGTCAACCCTTGGGAGGACCACCATGAGATCCTAAGGAGAAGAGGGATCCGATATTGGAGGTCTAAGGAGAAAAACTCCCTTCATGAAAGCTTTACATAATCTGGAAGTTGTCAGAGAAAACGTTTTGTTTCCAGCATGGAAGTTGGATATGGCTGCTAACTGAAGTTTAATAGTAAAAAAACTATCCCCATCCTTAAAAAGAGTAGTGAGAAAAGAAGGATGGCAGAAGTAGGAGCTGAGAAAGGATCATTACTCTCTTTGTAAGCCCATATAGAACACCTTTTAGACTTTCTTGGTGGAGGCCTTATGAGAGGCCAAGATAATTTCATGAACTGGGGAAGTGAGCCTAAACCATCTTACTATCACTGGAAGTGGAGAAACCATTCAGACAGCTTGAGGGTGTGAACATTGGGATGTTGGATTTCTGATGGGTGAGATAAGAGATCCACAGTGGACTCCAGTATTCATGGAAGATATTTCAAGTGAAACCAGAGGAAGGGGAAACCATACCAGTCGAGGCCAGAAAGGGGTAATGAGGATGACTGAGCTCTTCAGCTTGCTTACTTTCTGTAGGAGCTTTGGGATCAGTGGAAGAGTGGGGGTAGGCATAGGGGAGACGTGGGGGCCAATTGTGAATCAGATCATCCCTCGGTGATTCCCCTGGAGGGGGGAATCAGGCCAAAGTACTTGCTGAACTTGTTGAGGAGAGAGGCAAACAGATCACAGCAAGGCTGGCCCCAGCAGCTGAAAATCATGTTCCCTACTGTTTGAGGGACCACTCTTGAGGCATCAGAATGGACCTGCTCAGTCTGTCTTCCAGTGTGCTTGTTTTCCCCAGTATGTGCATTGCAATTAGACAGCAATCTGAAGAGATCATCTATTCCCAGACCCACATGACCTCTCTGTACAATGGGTGGAAGCAGGATCCTCGTTTGTTGACATACCAGACTACCGACATGTTGTCTGTGTGTATTGCAATAATCCCTAGGGGAAAAATGACCTGAAAGGCTTGCAACATTAGAAGGACTGCTCTCATGTTTAGGACACTGATATGCAACTTGGTCTCCGAGAAGGACCATGTGTTTTGGACTATCTTTCCCTTGAAATTCCCCTCCAACCCTGTTGGGAAGCATCTGTGGTCACTGTGGCTATTGGGGAGAAAGAGAGAACGGCCGGCCCAAAAACAGGTCATTTGACTGGCTCTACCACTGAAGAGCATGTTTGCAAATTGGACTGAGTTTGATGGGAACAGATAGAGGACAGCAAAGAATAGACCACTGAACCACCAAAGTCCACCGGAAGATTCGCATGAAGAATTTTGCTAGAGGGACTAGAATAATGGCAGCTGACATTGACCCAAGAGCTTGCAGCACTGATTTCGCTGGAGGGGACAGATAAAACAGTAAGTCCCATACCTGATTTCTCAAAGATATGATGCAATGAATAGGTAATGAAGCGACTTGAATTGTAGTATCCAGATGAGGTTCTATAAATTACAGAGTCTTTACAGGAGTCAGTTTTGATTTGGCAAGATTTATCGTGATGTCTAGTGAGTTGGAAATCTGAAGCAAGTAAACCCTGGCTTGTAGTAGTTGATGCCTGGTTGGGATGGTGAGGAGCCAATCATCAAGACAGGGAAACATCTGGAATCTTTTGAGCCTCAGGTGAGCTGCCATGTCTGCCATGGATTTGGTGAACACCCGGGTGGGCTGTCTTGACTACAAACAGCAGTGCTCTGAATTGGTAGAGACTGGCTCCCAGGCGAAAGCGCAGGTGCCTTCTGGAGCACCTGCCTATTTTAATATGATAGTGGGCATTCTGAATATCTATAGAGCACATCTAATAATCCTGGTACAGAAGAGGCAGTATGGATTAAACTGTAACCATTTGGAACTTTGTCTTCTTTACATACTGATTTAGACTGCTTATATCCAGGAATTGGTCTTAGGTCCCCCGTTTTCTTTGGCACTACAACGAAGCGGAAATAAGTTCCAAATCCTATTCCTTCGGATGGGACTTCCTGGATGACTCTCTTTTGTAGCAGCTTATGAACCTCTTGAGCTGCATATTCCCTATGACTGAGTGGAACATCAGGGAGTTTCTTCCTTGTAACAAGAGGTGAAGAGAAAAGGGAATGCAGTAACCTCTGGATATTATGCTGGGCACCCATGCATTGTTTGTAAGATTTGTCCAGGCGTCCAGGTGCAGGGAAGCATGACCCTGACTGCCTCCAGGGATGGACACTCAGGCAGCAGTTCAGGAGCTCAAGCCCTGGTTCTGCGGACTCAGTCTGCCTCTGGAGCGACATCTGCCATTGAAACATCCTCCTCTGCCTCTGGAGGAAATGTCTCCATGCGGATCTTGAAAAGGTCCCTGAGATTTCTGGAACCACGTTTTTCCCCCAACCTCACTGATTTCTAGGGAATGTTCTTTGAGGGGTAGAAAACTTGATTCTAATGGCAGACAGGGTCTTTCCTTCCTGCTTGCTGCAGGTATGCATATCCTTCACCGATGGCCTGAACAAGGAAGAGCCAATCAAGGGGGCATTAACAAAAGACGCCTTGAACGGTTCTGTAAAGTTGCATAGCCTCATCCATACATGTCCCCTAACAGCAATGCCTGAACCAGCTGCTTGTGAGGAACCCTCCACTGTGCGGAGCCTCATCAGTGAATTGGCAACAGATGAAACAGTAGCCAAGTGGGGAGAAAACTTCTTGAGATCCTCCGCAGACATGGACTCGGTGATGGAGTTTGAAAGCTCACAGATAAATCTCTCTGTGAACGAGTAAAATGTGCCAGGTAATTTAACAACCTCAGTGCAAACATGGCTAATGCGTAAACGTGCTTCCCAAATCTGTCCATTGCTCTGGACTCCCTATTAAGTGGATGGACATAGGAGCTTTGCTCGGCTAGCTCCTTGTTAGTGGTTGCCACCACAACTATGACATCAACAGGGACACCCTTACTCCAATGGTTTCCACCTGACTGAGAGACTAGAAATTTATCCAGGCATTTGGGGATGGGCTGACAGTGTCTGATTCCTTCCAAGCCTGGTGGAAAACTAAATTAATAAGTTCATCTACCGGGGGGTGGGGGTGGGGGGGTCACCCAAAACGTAGATGGGCCAGCTCTGAAAGCCTTCAGGAACACTGACTCCTCAGGGGGAGGAGATTGGGAAGACTGGCCATCCTTCTGTTTAAAGATTTCCAGAATGTTTACAAAGGAGACGTCATCAGGTGGTGACTGAGGGGATCCTTCTCCCTCATCAAAGTCGGTGTCCTCAGTGACAGACTCCATAGGGGAGTCTGTGTGTCTCCAATTGCATGTTTTCTTCAGCAGTACCTTTTCCATGTTGTGTTCGAGGGAGGTGCCAAAAGGAGGAAGAATCCCACTGCAGAGTGAGAGTGGAGGCTTCCCAGAGCTGTCTGACACTTAGGAGCAGAAATGATGGGCTTAGAGCTCAGACCCGATGCAGGGAGAGGGATAAGATCAGAGTTATGAGAAGACAGCTCTCTATACAGAGAGAAGACCCTTTCCACTACCTGGAAGGCTGACAGATCAGGGGACACGTCTCCCTTTCTCCTTGGAGCTGAGGCAGCCAAGGACGAGAGGTCAGGGCCAACCCTGGATACGAGCCCTCTGGAGAGAATCAAACCAGAGCTGTCAAGAGGGGAAGGGACGTATCTAACAAAGTCGGAGTTGAAGCCAACCCCTCGGAACTGGCAGCAACCTCTCAGGGATTTTGGATTCTGAGACTCCGAGACCACAGGTCTTGTCAGAGAAGGAGACAGTATTGGTTGAGCAGGTGCACACACGGATCTGAGAGGGGACAGATTTGGCAAGACTCCCCTCCCATCTTGATCTGAGCCTTGAGAAATCTCTGCATCATCCTGTCCCATATCTTCTGCCTCAGTGAAGCACATAAAGAATCTGGATGATGCCAAGGATGTAGGCTGCAGGCCTGGAATGCTTCCTAGGAGTGTTAAACAACTCCAAGGGTAAAGTTGGAGAAAAGGTTTTAACAGAAATTCTGTTTATTGATTCCTAGCCATCAGATCCAAAGGTCTGGGATCCGAGCAGGAAGTGGAAGGTACTGGTAAACTATAGATGGTTATCATTTCTGTTGGATCCAAAGAGGGCTGCGGATCCAAAGGAGATGGTACTGTCTTCGGATCTGAAGAGGTTGGATCCAAAGCCAATTTTTGAGGATGCTACAATGAAACCTTCGGCGAATTCTGTAAGGGCCCTCTTTTTGGATTCTTTGGAGCCGTGATGTGATTTTTGAGGAGGTTTGAGCCCCTGGAAAAGAAGATGAAGAGGCTGGAAGTAAGCTCTCAAGTATTAGCTTATTGCGGTTTTCAGAGATGGCCCTGGGGTTAAAGGCAGCGCATATGTCACAGGCCGACCTCAGATGCTCAGGGTCCAAGCAGTAGATGCACTTCTTGTGGGCATCAGAATTGGGAATCTTGTGCCCACAAGAAGTGCATCTCTTAAAATCCGAGGGTTTTTCAGACATGGCTACAAAAACATAAAAAGAATTATAGTAAAAAACACAACAGGTTCTGCAAGGACTGGCATAGCCGCTACAGACACTACTACTCACTTTAAACACTCAGATATGAGAAGACTTTAAATCCATTAGCACACTTTTTTTTATATATATAAATTATTTACAGAAATATGGGACGCGCCAAAGGGCACTTAGAAAGGAAAGTAAAAAAGAAAGCACAACAACACACCCTAATGCCAGTGAACTTTACAAGTTAACCAAAAGAGGAGGAGAGACAAAAGGCTAGAATTAAGTTACATAAACTGTAAGAAGCTAAAAGAGCAACCCAAAGTTTACAACATAAAAATCAAAATTCACACTCGTGGCTCGACAGCAGGATCTGTGTCTTGACATGATGGTTGCAAACGAGATCTGAGGAGTTGGGGATGGAATAGAGCATTGTGGGTAGAGGGAGAAGCTCAAGATTCAGATCCTATGTCTTGTAAATGTGTCAGAGCCAGATCAGAGGCTCATTCATGAGGAAGAATGAAAAGGACATCATCAGATCTCATTCCTTAGACCCTGAAATTGTTTTATGGTATTCAACTCATTCAGTCTGTCCAAATTGTACATTTAATGAACTGCATTAATTAGCCTCAGTTGGTAGTATGGGTTTGGGTGGTAGTCACAGAGTAGTAGAGGCTGGTTGACTGCAATATCAAACCACTACCCAAGGGTAAAGAATGCATGACGCAAAATCAATTTGAGTTTACTAGTTAATGATACAACACTAAAGTGACAATTAAGATTACTGCAGCTTGTCAAGATTAAAATGATTCACTGTGAGACAAAGTACAGTTATGTGATGTACTCACCATAACAGTAAATGACTTATTTGTCCCAGTTAACAGAATCTTTTTGAGCAATACAGACCATTATATGGACAGTCAGATGGATCAAGTTTTCAATCAGCAATAAAGTACAGTTGTGTAAGTAAACTTACCGTAACAGTAGATGTTCGAATAGATCACTGCTGTGGTAGCCTTAACTAAATGGAAAATATCCTACCAAGGATCAGACGACTGGCCAGATTCTAAAGCCTTAGAGCACCTTCCACAAGCCCTAACATCTACACAGCTCTAGAAGAGCAGAACAAAGATAGTGGTTAGGACACTAAAATCTCAGACCTTCTTGTCTCAGAACAAGGGAGGTTACAGCCTTGCCAGATAGTATGTGCTAAGAGAAGAAAGGGATGACAAAAAAAGAAGGGGAGACGAGGGATGGTATTTTCACTGCAACAGTGATCTACTTGAATATCTACCATTATGTTCACTTACACAAGTGTACTAATCATTATATCGCTATTGCAGTAACCTAACCTATATGGGATGAATACCAGAGCTTAGGTGTCAAGGGGCGGGGAGAGAAGAATCAGACTCCAAAAGCCCTTGGTGAATACCACTAGCAAAGCCTACTCTTGACCTAGAGAATGAATCCAGTTCATAGTGCTTCATAAATGTGTGCAAAGAAGACCAAATTGCTGCCTCTAGAATATTACTAGAGTCGACCCCTTTCCAATGGAAATCTATGAACCTATGAATAAGGAGCAGAAGTAACCAAAACCCATGTAAAGTGAGACATGACTTTGCCTGGAAGTGTCTTGTTATGATCTGAACAACAAAAACCAATAGCATGAGACAGCCAGTTAGAAACTGATTGCCCCTTTTTCATACCTGCATTAGAAATAAATAGCTGGTTAGAATTCCGTTTTTGTCTCGTTAATGTAATATCTGAGTTGTCTGTGGACAGCCAGAGTACATATACAATTCTTTTGCCTTTACGTTTTGGTTTTGGAAAGAAAAAGTGAAATGAATAGCATGCCTCATTCTAAACTCTGAAACCACTTTGAGAACTAATCCTTCATTTATTCCTAAAGTTTCCTTATCTTTGTGAAAGATAAGATATAGCTGAATCACCATAAGGGCTTGTAACTCAGTTTTCTTGCAGATGTCAGAGCAAAAGTTAAGACTGTTTTCTACAATAAGAACTTCAAAAATCAGCCTCAAATGCAGCTTCAAAAGGAAAAAGTGCAAGATACTAGGATACTAAATTAAGACATCTGTTTTTTCTAGGCGGATGGATATGTAAAACCCCTTTCAAAAACTCTTTCATTTGAGGCAGAACAGAAAGGGGGAGTCCATGGGCAGACAAGCCGGAGACTGCCAGAAGTGAACCAGAGGTGCTTGAGCTTTAAAATATCCTGGTTCTTGCTTTGATAACTAGATTTTTTTTTCCATTTAGCCATACATGATTTTCTAGTAGCAGGTTTAGCCTCTTTTAATATCTGCTGCACATCTTTAGAAAATAGGTACCTAAAAAGTATTAAAATGCTACCATGCAGGCAGTGAGTTGAAGAAACTGAAGGTTGGGGTGGATCAATGAACCCATGTATTTGTGAAAAAATCCATCCTGTTTGAAAACTTGTGGTAATTGCATTTGGCCATTTTCAAAAGCTGGGAAAATAATTGTTGCCTGGGCCAAAAGGGAGTTACCAAAATTGTCCTTGGAGAGTCCTTCTGGATCTTTAGAAGAACCAGATTACTAGAGGAAAGGATGGAAAGGCATACAGAAACATCCCAGACCATGAAAATGAAAGAATTTCTCTTCCATGCCTTTGCGCATAGCAGACTTTCTTTGACAGTCTTTTGTGAATGGAGGCAAACAGATCTACTTGAGGCATTCCCTACAGCTGGATCAGTTCCTGTAAGACCCCACTGTACAACTTCCATTCATAGGTAGTCTATCATAGCTTAGCTTGTCTGCTACAATATTCTGCTCTGATGGGATGTATGTAGCCTGTAGAGAGATTGTGCTGAATTGCTAGTTTCCAGGCTACCATAATTAGTCTGCAAAAGAGGGTAGGATCTAGTTCACCCCTGCTTGTTTATGTACCATATCACTGTGGTGCTGTCTGTGATTACTAGCGAATGGCCTGAAATCCAGAGATGCTTTAGAGATACAAGACCATTTATTAGTGCCATAATTCCGTTTGATATTTATATGTTTGAATTTTTCCTGCTCATTCTACAGCCCCTAGATTTTCACCCCACTGGATACAGTTCCCCAAGCAAAGTATGAGGCCATCTGTGTTTACAGACTAAGATTCATAGGTGTAAACTAGGCTAATGACCACTGGTACCTTTATAAGCCTAGTCAAGTATCCCAATTGTATCCCACATATTTGTAAGCTTTACAGGTTATTTTAAGCAGTATATGTAAGCTAGAGCAAGATTTATAGACTGCTTCTATTAGAGACATAGGTGCTACACCGGGAATGTACTTCTGATTTTCCATCCACTGAGTCAGGCTTAGGGAAGAGCTCTGCTTCACATAGATGAGAAGCCTGTTCCAGTGGAGGGGAATTCTCTGAGACACATACCTGTCCTCCAATACGGCTCATTTGTGTTGCAAGCAAAGTTTAAATCCCTAGATTGAGTAATTCTGATGATATTTGTTTTACAGACATGTAAAAAAGTCCATTAGAGTGGGATCCAGGGATGCACTGCATGCCAGGCATAGATTGCCACTCAACAGTCTGCAGAAAACAAGATTAGCGAGATTGTACCTTTGAAGTGATCTGCAAAGGGCAAGCTGTATACTTTTTGTGAGGAACCTCAGTGGATCTTCCAGTTGTTGCCTATGCCTGGTCAGGTACATATTGAAGGTGGCATTGTACTAAATTATGAACCGGAAGAGGGACGAATAAAGTAGAACAATGACTTCCTTGGACCTAGATGCCATGCTCTTGCTTATAAAATGAGCAACTCAAAATAATTTCCTTATCACGTTAGATGCACATTGTCGAAAGCCAGATTACTGTGTACGTATGTACCCAAATCCTTTACTACTGTTTCTACTTTTAGGGGTGTGCTAATGATGAGGTATTTTCCTAGGGTAGCTGACCTCCCAAAGTGTAATACTATGTACTTCATGGCATTGGGTCTTAAGCAGTAGCTTTGGCATCAGTCATTTGTCTGCATTAGTCCTTCCTGTAGGACTTAGTGTCTTGAGGGAATGCTATGACAGCTCCTAGTTTTGCAATCTGCAAACTTAGTCAGCCAGAGGCCTCTGACTTTGGCCTTGACTTTTGAGAAGTAGATGCCAAAAAGGAGCAGACCCAGAACACAGCCCTGTGGAATTCTGCTAGTGATTGGCCTCTTTGTGGAGGCTGTCCCACTATCCTAACTTCCTGGGTTTAACTTGAGAGCCAGCTGGCTATCCAGTGTGTAACACAGGGGTTTATGCCCATATCCCTGAGATTGTTTACAATGCCCTAATAGGGTACTATATCAAATGCCTCACTTTGCTCTCATTTACTGCCTTGGTGACCTTCTCAAAGAAGTCCAACAAGTTGAATAGGCATGATTTGCCTTTGACAAAAACAAACCAGTTTGGATCCAGTTTTGAAGGTTTTCTATGTCCTTATTAATCATGTTTATGATATCCATGGCTTTGCATATGAGACTAGTCAGACCTACAGGTCTGTAGTTCACAGGGACCATTGAAGCCTCTCCCTTGTGCAGAGGGATGACAGTTGCAGTTCTCCATTCTTGTATCACAAAGCTAATCTGGACGCTATGGATAAACTATGACTCCAGTGCTCCCAATAGGCCATGTTTTAGGTTACTTGGAGGCATCCTGGGATATTATCATGGCCCATCTATGCAGTGTGGTGCCTTTGAGGTACCTGACATAGCTAAATAAAGCTTTGTAGTGGTCCTGTGCTTGGAGGAGCTATCTTTACCTCAAATTTGACTTTAGTAGATGTAATATGTACTTCTGTTTGTTTAGATTGATAAAAGCAGTTTTATCATGCTGGGTGTAGCAGTTCTTAATCTTGGCTAGGATTTTTTTTGTTGTTGTACAACCTGTTTTACTCAAAGTTATGTCTGAAAAGAGAGGCCTGGACTGAGAGACAACTGATTCACCCTCCAGTGCATCTCACTTTTAACAAACCCCAAAACTGACATCTGAAAGGATAAGGTGTGTTGCAATGGGTCTAGGCTGATTTGATGAGTGCCATAATCTTTTTCATGTAAAGTCTGGCTAAAGGAGCCATTAGAATTGTAGAAAACATAAACCTAGAATACTTAGATATCCCCCTGGCAGTTCTTAGACTTTGGTTGGAAAATGTCAGAAACTCCCTTGTAGAACTCCACTTTGTCCTGTGGAAGAAAAGTCATCGTCAAATATGTATCTAGGAAATACTATTGACATATTATCCTATGAGATGGAATGAGAGAAAATTTCTCAAGGCTCACCTGAAATCCTAATATTTCAGACATTCTGTGAAAGTCTGTATAAAGCAAAGCACTATGGAAATCAAGAAAAGGTACAAATGGAAATGTTTATGGAAAAATTAAATATGGCAAGGCTACAGGGAGAGGAGGCTCAATTACTAACAGGATAGGAGGAGATGAGATAAAAATGGTGATGTATAACCAATCTACATGAAAGTCCCCAGGATTAGATGGTATTCCTGTGGAAGTTTAGAAGCTAGGAGGGAAAAAAACTGCTGAAGATCTGGAAGGTTTTGTTTAACAGTATTTAAAAGAAGAGCAGCAGTACCAACATCTTGGAAGAAAGCGGTAGTAGGTCTACTAGGTAAAGATGCATCAGATCCAGTTAAGTACAGGACCGTTCAATACTAAATCATAATTATAAAGTGTTTATGTCTACAACGGCTAAAAGAGTGGCAAAAGAGATACCAAAATTGACACACATGGATCAATGTGGTTTTGTGGAGGGGAAGCAAACATTTGACAACATAAAAAGAACAATGATGATCCAGTGGGAAGCAGAATGTAAGAAAATACCACAAAAACAAAAATAAAAAAAAATAAAACTGGACCACCAAGGTCAGTCGCTTCACTTATTTGTAGAACCAAATAACGAAGCGCTTTCACCAGGTAGAACCATTGGCTTCTTCAGAGTCATTTGGTCAATTGACAGACACAACTTTAAATATCAAACTCCAGTATCCAAAAAACCAATCAAGCATACAAAAATCATGATGTCATACACATATCATTCCTACTTAAAGGACCATACATTTAGCTAGATAATAATTAAAACAGTGTCTAAATCTTATTTAAATTATTCACATTTAAAACACTATGGTGACACTAAATTACAAGGCAGGACAACATACTTTTAAAACTCTTATATTACATTAAAAACACTTTAAATATACATATATTACAAAACACGCCCAAGCCTTTAAATCATATTAGCCCCGAGTTTTAAAATGGCCATTAAGGAGGTACTGTCATTTAACCCAGACAAGCTCAAAGCATTCAGCCTGAGCTGCCACTTTAGTTCCTTCACTTCTACGTCAGTGTTAACATCCCCCTTTCACTACTATGCACTTTGTCCACAACAAAAAATAAAAACTTTTTAAAATTCACACAATTTTTGCTGTGTAAATAAAGTGCATTGTGCTCGTTCCTATTCTTCATACATCTAAGATGTTCCGAAATTCTATCAAGCAGCCTGCGAATGGTTTTACCAATGTAAAAACCATCACAGGCTGTGCAGGTTGCCACATAAACAAGTTTAGTAGTGTTACATTTGCATTTCCCAGGACATGATATGGAAAATGTATAGTCCCTTATACATAAATATGGACCATCATTTATACAATGACAATATGGATGGGAAATAAGAAATTCACCCCGGGGATCACTTCTGTGGCTCTGCTTGACAGGGACACAGGAAAATAATTTTCTTGGGTGGCAAAAGTCAGGGTACCATTTGGCTAGGCTTATATAGGCCCTAGGGCCAATAGCCTAGTACCTACCTATGAACCTATATCTATACATGCCACATTTTGACATTAATGATATATTTCTTCCTCTCAGAATTTATCTCAAAGATGTTTTTAATATTCTTACCCCTACCATACACTATCTTTGGTTCTTTACCCAAGATAGCTTTTGCAGTATTGCTCAGACAAAACCTCCATCCATTGTTCAAACTGGAAATAAACTGAGGGGCTAATGCTTTATACTTCAACACAAATACATCTCCAGACATCTTGGTGTTAACCTCATCCTGACCAAACACAATTTTTCAAAATTGGGGTGTAAACCTTTTCCCTTTTTCTCATGATCTCTTTTTTAACCTTTAACAGTAACTTGAGGGAGTAACTCCTCTCAAGAAACATGCCAATCAATTTAGGAAAATTCTAGGTGAAAATAGACAACGGAGTGATAACCTCACCCATGATGAAAGAGTCATTGAGAGAGACCTTGTTAACAACAAAGGTTACAGGTTCATGAAAGGTGGAGGGATGGTGGTCATGACTGTAATGGATTATAGCTCAAGGATGAATTTCATATTAAATGATGATGAAACCTATTATAGGGCCTCTAAAAATGAGATCAATAGGGTATATTTAAACATTGATTTATATTTACAGGATGCATTATTTCAGGGGATGCTTAGAATTACCTGTTTTGAAGCGGTGGGAGGATGACATAATGGTTAAGGTGTTTACCTTAAAGACACAAGGTGCAGGGTTTGATTCTCACAAGGGGGAACTGGCTAGGCTTCAAATGGCCCAAAAGGGCAGTTAGCCTAGTACTAATCTATGAACCTACGAAACTGAATTCAATTATTTGACAGTTAAACACCCGGTTTTACCCGTCATATTTGGCATTCCAAAAGTCCACAAAGATGTTTACAATCCACCGTTTAGACCAATTGTGGAGGCAGGAGGTTCCAAAACGGAACCCCTTGCCTCTTTTGTGGACAAATGGTCAAAGGTGGCGGTGGAGGAGGCCGAGCATATTTTAAAGGATTCCTGGCACTGCTTGGAATGCCTGAGAGCTGTAAAGAATGAAATTATGTGTTTTTGACTGTGGACATTATTACCTTGTTAACTAATACCCCATGACCAAGGTTAAACCATGTTTTATGAAAGTTTATTAAACAGTAATAAGATTGACAAAACTAAGATAAATTTATTGGTAGAACTTATGGAATTAGTTTTAAAAAACAACTACCTAAGTTTTGAGCGGGAAACATTTCAGCAAAAAACGGGTGTGGCGATGGGAGCTAGATGTGCCCCTGTTTTCGCAAATCTAGTTTTACTTCCTTGGGAGAACTCCTTTATTTTTCCGTCCAAAAACATGGAGAGTATTATGTTATACAACAGCAACCAAAGTAGTAAAAACGGGAATTCCAACCACTGTAACCCACCAATAACAGAAGAAAAACAGGCTGGAAGGAAGCACTCAGGTTCATAATTTCTTCAAGGTTTAATGGCACAAAATAGTAAAGGAGCTCCTCTACTATTTTGTGCCATTAAACCATGAAGAAATTATGAACCTGAGTGCTTCCTTCCAGCCTGTTTTTCTTCTTTTCTTATGTTATACAACAGATTTCTGGATGATATACTCATCCTGTAGAAAGGTGATGATACAAAAACTGGGGAGTTTACTGAGTACTTGAACGGTACAACTACTTTTCTTAGGTTTACACATACTTGGCATAGAGATCAGATCAACTTTTTGGATATTACATTGACAAAGTCACCACAAGGGCTGAGTAGCAATATTTATAGGAAGGATACCTATTCTAATTCATTGCTAAACTTCAACAGCTGCCATCCCTTCCAACAAAGAAAAGGTATAATAAAAGGGCAGATGGTGAGAACACCTCGGCTTGTAGGTGAAAACATAGTTTCCAAGGAAGAAAAATTTTAAATTGATTGGTATGTTTCTTGAGAGGGGTTACCCCCTCAAGTTACTATTAAAGGTTAAAAAAGAGATCATGAGAAAAAGGAAAAAGTTTACACCCCAATTTTGAAAAATGACGATGTGTTTGGTCAGGATGAGGTTAACAACAAGATGTCTGGAGATGTATTTGTGTTGAAGTATAATGCATTAGCCCCTCAGTTTATTTCCAGTTTGAACAATGGATGGAGGTTTTGTCTGAACAATACTACAAAAGCTATCTTGGGTAAAGAACCAAAGATAGTGTATGGTAGGGGTAAGAATATTAAAAACATCCTCGAGATAAATTCTGAGGGGAAGAAATATAATATAATATATCATTAATGTCAAAATGTGACATGTGTAGATATTGTCGTTTTATAAATGTTGTTGTTTCTTTCGGCTTTTCCCAGTTCGGGGTCGCCACAGCGGAACTCCGGTCCGCTAATGATTGGTAGTTGATTTTTATGTGCCGAGTTACCAGTCCTGATGCACAACCTTCAACGAAGGGACGCCCTTTCACGCATGTCTCCACGCCGAAGATGCCCTAGCTGAGGATCGAACCGGACAGCGTCTTACTGTGAAGCGACAACGCTACCGCAGCACCACCACCGCGGGTCATTGTAGTTTTATAAATGATGGTCCATATTTATGTAAAAGAGACTATACATTTTCCATATCATGTCCTGGGAAATGCAAATGTAACACTACTAAACTTGTTTATGTGGCAACCTGCACAGCCTGTGATGGTTTTTACATTGGTAAAACCATTCGCAGGCTGCTTGATAGAATTTCGGAACATCTTACATGTATGAAGAATAGGAACAAGCACAATGCACTTTATTTACACAGCAAAACTTGTGTGAATTTTAAAAAGTTTTTATTTTTTGTTGTGGACAGAGTGCACAGTAGTGAAAGAAGGGGGGATGTTAACACTGAAGTAGACGTGAAGGAACTAAAATGGCAGCTCAGGCTGAATGCTTTGAGCTTGCCTGTGTTAAATGACAGTACCTCCTTAATGGCCATTTTAAAACTCAGGGCTAATATGATTTAAAGGCTTGGGCGTGTTCTGTAATATGTGTATATTTAAAATGTTTTTAATATAGTATAAGAGTTTTAAAAATATGTTGTCCTGCCTTGTAATGTAATGTCACCATATTGTTTTAAATGTGCATAATTTAAATAAGATTTAGACACTGCTTTAATTATTATCTAGCTAAATGTATGGTCCTTTAAGTAGGAATGATATGTGTATGACATCACGATTTTTGTATGCTTGATTGTTTTTTTGGATACTGGAGTTTGATATTTAAAGTTTTCTGTCAACTGACCAAATGACTCTGAAGAAGCCAGTGGTTGTACCTGGCGAAAGCACTTATTTGGTTCTACAACAAAGTGAAGCGACTGACCTTGGTGGCCCGGTATTATTTTTTATTTTTATGTTGTCAGTTAGTCCCTGTGGACTAGTGGTGTTTTTTCTAAGAAAATACCACTGTTGGTGGTGGCTCTTGATGCAGAGAAAGCATTTGACAGAGTAAGCTGGGATTTTATGAGCAGAGCAATGGAAGCATTTGCATTCCCTGATAAAATTATCAGGTTGATTACGAGGACAGAGGTGAAAATTAAAGTGGGTGGGGTCCTCTCTGTTAATCTCTCCTTGAGCAGAGGAACCAAGCAGGAGTGACCTCTCCCTCCTTGTTTTTTTGCATTACATTTAGGGCCATGGGCAAAGAAAATAAGGGTTGTGTAAATTCAAGGATATAATTGGTATGGTAGTCAAGAAAAGCTGGCTCTATTTGCAGATGACATTATTTTACACATGACAAAACCAGACACAGAAATTAAAGTGTTCTCGAACATATTGACACAGTTTCAAACCTTTTCATGATACAAAATTAATGAAGCAAAAACAAAAGCAATAACGATAAATTATGTATCCACATAAGAACTGGTTTAGCAATATCGATATTTATGGGGACATGATAAAAGGAAGTATTTAGGAGTATGGATTAAAAATGATACTGGTGTGGCAGCTAAGGAGATGTGGGAAGAAACTAAACAAAATTTAATACAAAAAAACTGAGAAAATGGAAGCCCTGTTATATGGATATTGATAGTAAGATACAAGCAGTTAAAATGTTCTTAGTCTCTTTAGTCTTATACACAGGTGGGGCATATTTTTATCAACCAGAGGAGAACTTGTGGACAGCAATTAATAAAGAGCTGAAGGATTATATCTGGGATATGAAGACAGCAACAGTCAAGTGGGATAAGCTGATTCTTCCAACAGAACATGGTTTGGAGTTACCTGTTTCGAAAGGGGTATTTCAGAGCAACAAAATTAAGGCTCTCATACACAGCACAAGCAGAAAACTATAATTCAAAGTGGAAAGAGATGATGATGACACAGGGAGGAAGCTCAAGTAACAGGGAGATACTGGGATTTTGGATGCTGACCTTTAAGGAGAACAACAATAATCATACAAAATATTATATTCATAAAGTTGCAGAAGGTCTCCTAAGAACTAAGCCAAAAAGGGAATGGAGAACGGAGATGCTGCTGAAAGGAATGACTGCAGTTAGAGACAGACAATAGGCAAGAGGAGGCGGGAAAATATTGGAGAAAACTGGCAAAGGAATCAAGTTACTTGGAGCAAAGAATTATAGACGGAAAGGTAATAGAATGGAAGATGCCAAGAACTTATTTGAAGTGTAGGTTAAATAATGCCTTCCATATCAAGGATTGATATCAGAGCATAGGCAAAGAGAAAGAAAGAGATTGGTCCTAAATGACAGACCAGCACTGGTAGAGTTTTTAGTAGAAACTAGAACAGAAGGTGCCATTAAGAAAGAAAAAAATTAGTAGAGCATATAAAATATTGGATGATAACAATAAGAATCAATCAGAGGAGATTAGGAAGGACTGGGAAGAGAGATCATAGAATCATAGGTGATTATGAGGCTAACAGCTCCAGGGCCTTTTCAAGCCTAGCAAAGTTCAACCTGTGTTCATAGGTAGGTACTAGGCTATCTGCCAGAAAGCATTTATAAGCCTAGCCAGAATGTGTTGGTGGCTTACGCCACCCACTTACATTAGTTCCCTGCGCCTCTGTTCAACACAGCCACTGAAGTGATCCCCGGGGTAAACCTTTCTGTTTCCCATCCACTCGTCAAGGTTTCTCTTGAGGAGTGTTAGCGAGGAGCTCTGCCTAGGGTGTCTGGTATGAGCACACACTAAAAACAGCACCTATTGCCCTTGTCCAAGAGGGACACAGGTGGAACCCCTGGGTGAATTTCTGGTTACCCATTCAATCGTCCAAATTGTGCTTAAATAGGGCCAACAAGGGACTTTAACATGAATAGGAAGCTTGTTCCAAAGGTGGGGCAACCTCTTGTCCCTCCGGCAAGTTCTGTTGATGTTACATACCAGGTTAAGGTTCTTTGAGCAAGTGACCCATGTGCCATTTGACTTGTGAATATGCAGCACATTAGATAAGCAATTCACAAAGAAACAATGGGGGGATATATGCATGTCTCCCAAATATGCAGCAAAATCTAGAAGATTTCAAAATCTTTGCTTGGAAGTGCTTACCATAGGTACTTTTATACCCCAAGTAGACTTCAAAAAATTTTCCTCAGGTAGACATCAAATGTTGGAGGTGTGATGGGGCAAGAAGGAGGTAACCTGGAACATATTTTCTGGGAATGTAATGAGCTGGTAGACTTTAAGGATTCCCTGCAGACTGCTCTGTTGGAGAAGCTGGGTGAGAAAGTTGGAGTGACTAGGAAAATTATTTTTTTGAGCTATGATACAAACTTGGAACTGCCTAGACATACGAAAGCCTTGCTGTGTCTAATTATGATGGCTGTCAAAAAGTACAGTTGTGTACACTTACCATAAATGTAGATGTTCGAGTGTATTCACTGTTGCAGTCATTACAAAATGGGTTATCCGGCTCCCGGTAGCCCACAATTGGCCAGAATACCAAAGCCCTTGGTATATCACGTCGGCTGCCTTCGGTTTAAGCCTGATGTCAGGACATCAGGTACAAAGGAAGGCAGCCAACGCCATTTCCTCAGTTTTTCTTGCCTTAACTGTCAGGAGCTCCCAAAAAATGTTAGACCAGTAAAAGAAAAATCCAGTCCGTGCCCTAGGAAAAAAGGGGGATGGAAGGGGGGGGGGACTAGGACTGCAACAGTGAATACACTCAAACATCTACATTTATGGTAAGTGTACACAACTGTACTATGTTCATCATGTTTCACTGTTGCAGTCCTTACAAAATGGGTTGATTCCCAAAGCCCCGGAAAAAATAAAAGGGAGGAGGAACACCCACTGTTTAAGGGTAGGTAAGGATGCCCTGCAACACTGCAGTGGCAAAACCAGCCCTGGACTTAGAAAACAAGGGCAAATTGTAATGCTTTGTGAAAGTGTGGACAGAAGTCCAGGTAGCTGCTTCCAGGATGTCCCTAGTAGGTACACATCTTAAAAAAGCTGCTGAGGTAGAGGCTGCTCTAGTAGAATGGGTCCTTATATTCTGTGGTGGAACCTTGCCATGCTGTAAGTAAAAAAAGTTAATACAATGAGCAATCCCACTTAGAAATGGTCTGTTTAGAAATAGCTTTGCCCTGACCTCCAGGAGCAAAACTGACCAACAACTGATCCGACTTTCGAAAAGGTTTAGTCCTGTCCAGGTAAAATCTAAGCTGTCTATGCACATCTAGGGAATGCAGTAATCTTTCACCTTTATTCTGAGGATTAGGAAAGAAAGTAGGCAGGTGGATAAACTGGTTAAGAGACAGGCTAGAAACCACCTTAGGCATAAAAAAGAGGGATTAGTTTGAAGAAAAACCCGATCCACACAGAAGATGATAAAAGGCTCTACTGCCATTAAGGCCTGCAGCTCAGAAACTCTTCTAGCTGAAGTAATAGCCAAGAGAAAGGCAGTTTTCCAGGAGAGAAACTTCAAATCTGCAGAGGCAGCTGGTTCAAAAGGAGGCAGAGTAAGTTTCTCAAGTACAGAATTAAGATCCCAAGCAGCAGTAGGTGCCCTTTTAGGAGGCTTTAAATTGCTAGCTCCCCTGAGGAACTGTTTCATCAAGGGATGAGAGAACATGGGTAGCTCAAAGGAACAATGAGCAGAAATAGCTGAAGCATGAATCTTAATAGAAGAAAAGGAAAGTCCACCATTAAGCAAGCCTGCCAGATAGTCAAGAATAAGAGGAAGAGTAGGTTGAGATGGGTCTTCCCCTCTAGTCTGCATCCAAATGGAAAATCTTTTCCACTTATGCCTCCTGGCCTCACAAAGGACCTCAACCACCTGTTGGGAAAGGTTTAAATTATGAGCCAGGCTGCCAAATGTACAGTCCGAAGATGAGGATGCAGAATTTCTCCCTCCTCCTGAACCAAGAGATCTGGTATCAGGGGAAGATGCCAAGGCTGAGACTGGGAGAGACTGCGAAGTAGTGGATACCAATGTTGCCTGGGCCAGTCTGGAGCTATGATGATGGCCCTTGGTTTTTCGTCCCTTATCTTTAACAGCACTCTGGGAAGAAGAGACAGAGGAGGAAATGCATAGATCGAGAGCGGTGTCCAGGGGAAGGACAAAGCATCCACTTTCCAAGCTTTGTCGTGATGATTCCGGGTGCAAAAGTTTGGAAGAAGGTGGTTGGTCGGAGATGAGAAGAGATCCACCTGGGGAGTGCCCCAACACTGAATGATGCCAAAGAAGATTGTCTTGTTTAGTTGTCACTCATGAGGATCCAGGACCTGCCTGCTCAACCAGTCTGCCAAGGTGATGAGCCTTCCTGGAAGAAACTGAGCTATCAGATGAATGCCCATGGAAGCTGCCATGGACCAAAGTATCATGCTTTGTCTGCACAGGGGTAAGAGCGAGTTCCTCCCTGCTTGTTGATGTACCACATGATTGTGGTGTTTTCTGCCCTGACTAGAAGAGTACCAGGAGAGAGAAGATGCTTGAAAGCCATCAAGGCCTGCAGGACTGCCATCAATTCCTTCAGATTTATGTGTAAATTAACCTGTTGATAGTTCCAAGTCCTCTGAATGCATCTGCCCTCTAGATGTGCTCCCCAAACGTAGTCCGAGGCATCTCTGGTGAGAGTCTGGCTGGCATGAGGTGGACAGAAAGGCAGGCCTTTGTTCTGTGCACAGGCCACTGCCCACCAAAGGAACTCCATCTGCAGGCAGGGAATCAGAGTAAGAATCAAGTCTAAATCCTGAGTGTGTTGACACCAAAGGTTTTTGAGGTACCATTGTATCTTCATCATATGCAGTCTGGCATATGGAATCATCAGAATACAAGCATCCATGAATCCCAGGGTTTGCAGGAATTGCCTTGCAAAGGAGCTGTGTCATGCTTGCCAAATTTGTGAAGTAATTCGAAAGATCCATTTGTTTCTCTTGAGGGAGGGATACCATCTGAGTGGCTGTGCTCAGACTTGCTCCCAGGAATACGATCTCCCTGGTGGGTACCAATTTTGACTTATTTTCGTTGATAGTGTAACCAAAAGAGGTGAAAAGGTTCTTTACAAAGTCCAAATCCTTTAGAAGTTGCTCTAGAGAGTTTGCCTGAATAAGACAATCGCCCAAGTAAGGGTAAATTTGAATGTTTCTTTGCCTGCAAAAAGCAATGACTGGAGCCAGGCATTTTGTAAAAATTCTTGGAGCAGTAGATAAGCCAAAGGGCAGTGCAGAGAACTGGAAGTGCCTGTTCCCTGCCCTGAAGCGAAGGAACTGCCTGCAGCTTTCCCTTATTGGGATGTGCAGATAAGCTTCTTTGAGATCCAAAGTCACCGGCCGGGAATCCTTGGCCAGCATTGGCAGCAACTGCTGAAGAGTGAGCATTTTGAAATTGGGAATCACCAGAAAAGTGTTTAGAATGGACAAATCCAGAATAGGGTGCCAGGTGCCTCCTTTTTTGGTAACCAGGAAAAGTCTTCAACTTAAGCAGTCGGAATACAAGAAGAAGATACTCGGCCGACTGGCACTGTTGCAAAAAGCTTCTGCTTTCGGTTCCACGGCAAGAAAGACTGAGGAAATGGCGTTGGCTGCCTTCCTTTGTACCTGACATCCTGTCGTCAGGCTTAAACTGAAGGCAGCCGATGTCATATACCAAGGACTTTGGTATTCTGGCCGACTGTGGGCTACCAGGAGCCAGATAACCCATTTTGCAAGGATTGCAACAGTGAAACATGAAAAACATCAGCAATTTCTAGAAAATGGAAATCAAAATGTAAACCAACTTTACCAGAAGTAGTGAAGACAGTAAAATGCAACTGTTTCAGAAAAGCAGCAAACAAGATCTGAGGTAATTGTGGGTAGAGGTGAAGCTCGAGATTTTTTGGCTTGTGCGAGCTGTACTAACGGCCGAGTCAGTTCTGATATCGGAACTGATCCCAGGATCAAATGTTTGTCTTAACTTTATAAAGCTACCCTGGTCCATACCTATCAAGAAATGCAAGAGCATGGGCCAGTCTACTGGCCATTATAGTCCTGAATATTTTGTAATCATGGATTAGTATCAAAATGGGTCTGGAAGGCACCTAAGTTAATTTTGTCTCTACCTTCCTTTGGGTAATACTATTATAGCTTCCTGCCATGAATTTGACACATCTTATCCCATCATAACCTCACTGAACATTTTTAACCATATGTTAAGAAAACCCTTCCATCACTGTTTTCCACATCAAATTAGGGATGGCATCTTGTCCTGTTTTTTTTTTCCTGTATTCTGATGCCAAATCACTTCTTCTATTTCTTCTGTCATTTCTTTCATCAGACTTTAACCTTCCTCCACTGTTAATTTAGGTAGGTTTAAACCACTCAAATAATCCCTCAACTACAGTTCTTGAGTCTAACTCTGTGTCTTACAGATATAACCCAGACTAAAATGTAACCATTATTTCTACTACTTCATCTAAGTCTTATGTCATATTACCACTCTCTGGGGTTTTAAGTTTTACTATCCTCCTTTCTACTTTTTGTTGCCTGAGTCTATGTGCTAAAAGTTTTGTGTTTTCAGAGTTTTTGTTAAAGTATGTTGAAATGCTCTCGCTCTCTGTTCATTAACCATCAAGATTTTGTTGAATACTCCGTTAAGTTTATGCAACTTCTAGCTCTAGTTCTATGTTATAAGAACTAAGAAAATTGTTTTACAGTTGTTTTAATCTGCTTACTAAATTTCTTTATCTGTTACTAATATTTTGCCAGATTTCAAGAACGTTACTGGCAGCCTGGATTCAAATTTGACCCTTAAACTCATCCCATTTCTTACTATTCTTTTAAGAACCAATCCCCCTCTCCTACTAGTGATCTAAATGCCTCATAGCATTGGACAAAATTTGGGTCTATATTATATCATCGAATGCTTAAAAAAGCGAACGCTGATTGATCGACCTAATTTAAGCGAAAGCTTACAATCACGAACTGTCAGATCAGCGATTTTTTTTCCCAGGGAAAAAAATCGCTGATCCAAAACACATACACACAACACAAGCACACCAAACAAACAGAAATCCACACACACATACACCCAAAATCTGATACCTAACCCTACACTAAACTATGCACACACCACTAACTACCCACTTACCTTAACCCTAACCCTAAGGTCCGTCACTATCGCACACTCACCTCACCCGCTTCCTAACCCTAACTCACTTAAGTCCACCCTAACCCTCATGTCCACTCAATCGCACACACACCTAACCCAAGCCCTAACCCTAACTCACCTAAATCACCCTAACACTCACATCCACACAATCGCACACTTACCTGAATCCGACCGGTAACTTTCCACCATAACACTGAAAATACCGAAGCAACAGAAACGGACAACCGAATTCTTTCCCTAGGAAAAAATTTGAGTTTCTGCTGCTTCGATATTTTGCAGTTTCGCGAAAATAAGTTCGATCAATCAGCGTTCGCTTTTTTAAGCGTTCGAGGATATAATATAGACCCCAAAATTTACCTCAGCCATCCTTGGAATGTAAGAATTCTTTATAATAGGTAAGCAGGAAGACTCAAGTGTTTCTCCCATACCTTCTTGGCTTACCCTTTATCATTACCTAGACAGGGACATGATTTGACTGCAATAATAAGTGTACGTCTCTCAAGTTAATGTGCACATGTTCTTCAGTTATATAATCCGTCAATTCTCAACCAAGTCCCAAACTGGGCTGAATAATAGATACAGCTGTTTAATATTTCAACATGCAATGTTATATATCCTGTAGGCCAAAGCTGAATACGCACTTATCCAGGAATACCCCTTCAATCTGTGGCCTCTTTTTGATTGGTCCCCTAGATCCATCAACCTGACAACTGGTCAAGTTCAGTCAACTCATTACCAATGCCATTTCCTAAAGAAATTCTATGATTTCCCCATTATTTGTCTTATCTCTGCAGATATTGACTTAGGAGGCATATATACAGAGGCTATATTTATTCTAATCCCTTGTTACAATCGTTTAATTATACATCTCCAATTTCTATCACATTTTTTTTCTCTACCGTTAATCCTTTTCCCCTTTGTTATCAGTACCATCACCTCACCCCTCTTCCTTTCTGTATGCAGATTCACATAGGAACCTTCTTTTCAAACCAATTTAATAAAACTCTCATACTCTAGGGCTGAGAGATGTGCCTTCTCTAATCCTAAATCCATGTGTAATTACCAGGTTTACAACAAAAGGGAGAATTTTTAAGCATAGCCATACTGGCTAAAGGTAAGAATGAAACCATGTACCTTGTATCTGTAAGATAAACACCTTAACCATTATGCCAACATCCAAATATTACAAATAGGATGATTGTTCACATTCATTATATGTATTATGTTACTAAAATTTACTTTGACTGCCATTTCAACTAATTTGAACTTAAGTACAACAAACATATTTTTTAAATTTAGTAAACACCTCGTAGAATGACTAAATCTAGGTTTTTATAGCTGCAACTATAAATACTGCAAACATTTTCAAAGAAAATAAAGAAAATGAATGGCTTATCTAGCCAAACCACATAATGTAATGCAGGCTCTAGCTTTAACTATATATTGTTGAATTTGCTACATTTTGAGTCATTCCTATCATATTTCATAACAAAAAAAGTTAGATGGGTCACTGTTCTGGTATTTTCAGATCCCTTAAATGTAAATTTTGTGAATCCAAGCTTTCCATGTCATGCCTACGCTTGTATGACAAAGTAACATCAGATTGAAATGTCTTGAATTGTAAAGGCTTCAAAAACATCTCAGAGTTATATGAATCAGTCATCTGAGTAACTCTCCTCTCCCATTAGTCTTGTATCAAACCCAATCTGCAGACATTAGCAAATTAATGCTCAAGTCAACTACAAATGCATAAAGCTTATGGTGGTGAAATAGTTTCTAATCTTTACTTTCTGAGAATGTCACTGGAACCATGCCACCCCTGACACAAGAGTTTAAGCCCTTTTTAATGTACAAGCAATTATCACAATTAAACTTTTTAATTTATTTCACATTCTATTGTATTTTCCATTTCAGCTGGAATACAACATATCTTTTTATTTGTACAACTTTTATATGTAAACGCCTCCCCTACCAGTTATGTGTTTAATTCCTAATTATTTATCTGTTTTTTTTTTTCTGGATTCAACACTTGTGCATTCCCGTCTCTCCATTGCCTTGGTTGTCAGGACTCCAAAGCCTGATTAAATCTATCTGAACCAGTTGGAGCTCACATACCAGCCAGCCCTCCTTTTTACCCAAACAGCCACTTCTGCCTGAAGCCCCCCCCCCCCCCAACTAGCACCTCGAATTTCCTGAAAATATTTTTCCTATATCAGCTATTATCTTGTAACACTACTGAATGCAACAGTTACACACCGTGTGTTCTCATCCTCCACCACAATGTAAAGATGACCATCTTTGTGTATGCAATATGCAAGAATCCAAGTCACATCAGCCTTTCCAGACTCAGCTTTGAAAACCAGTAATTTAAACAAAATGTTAAGTTTTGTCCATTACCTCAGTAAGCTAATATTAAATAACTCTGACATTTAAAATTATTTAAAATCTCAAAATATTATGAAGGAAGGGAAAAACGAAGACTCATTGTGGTCTTGGATATCATGTCCTTTTATACCTCCTCTCTATCTTCCATTATGGGTAGTTCCCGGTTGTTACCAGAGGTTGTTTTTTTAAGTGGGTCCTTTCATTTTTATGCTGGAACATTGGAAATGGCTCTACAGGACACCTGGTAACTCTCTTCTCTGGTTTAATGGCTTGGCTGTCAATACTGGAATCAAACCCTTCATCTTGTGGTGATACGGCTCCATCCTGAAACTGACAAAGGTCCTCCAGAGCAGACTCTGCCTCCCAGTAGGTTTTGACACCTAACTTATAGAATACACATAATATGGCTGGATAGGTAAGTTTAACTTTTATGTGAACTTGTTTTCATTGTCAAATTGCAGGAATGAATGTTTCTCTGTCGACGTTTTTGTGAATAATTATCACTGTTCATATATACTCTGTTCTGTTGAAACTTCAGGTTGGTTCCCATCTTTCACAATTTAACAAGGACCAAATTCTTTTTGAGCATAGGAACAGAATTTCACCCAAACTGGTCTAGGCATCTTTTTGGCCACTGCCACTATGAGATATACTCTATGAGCTCTTCCGGTTTAAAGTTCTTCCTCTGATATGCCTATCCATTTACTAATAACAGAGATCATGAAGTGCTTACAACTAATTTCCCTCTACCATTTCCAATATAGCTGTAAAATGGATAGTCTCTCTTCTAGCTCAATTAATTTCAGTTAAATTTTCTCCTCTGTGTTTATGTATTCCAGGCATTTCTCTCATCTCCCCTGTTCATTACATAAGCTCATAAAGTCATCTAAATGCCTATTTAAAGTCTCCTTAACTTTTTACATTTTTTTTATTATTGGTTTTAATGTAGTCATGTAATATACCACTTAAAGACCTCTTTGTGCATTTGAGTTTTCTCTTCAAAAAATGTTCCTGCTGTATCCTCTGCCATATCAAGTGGATCTCTTGCTTTAGGTGTCATTTTTGTCAAGTTTTCCTGCCATTTCTCCAGTTTTTTTTTTTTTTTAGTCCTCTTCTGTCTAGTGCTCATATGTGAGCTTCGGATACTTCGGCCAACTATTTCTAATGTTCACCAAGGCTGTTTGTAATGCAGAGTTTTTCTGTCACAGGAGGGTATGATTCTTGTATTTACTACTCCAACATCATACCAGAAGTCCTTTTTTGAAAAATTTATGGTAAGCATGGACTTGCCAAAGGTGGAGGAATTATAACAACAACATTAAATACTGGGGTGGAAAAACAAAAATGGTGAAGGACAGTCAGGTTACAGGCAAGTTACCAGGGTCAGATGGTTTACGTACAGAAATCTAGTATTTTGGGGTTAAGATCCTAATAATGATAGGGAGAAAATTATTTAATAGCATCTTGAAAGGGAAGGTTATGCATCCGGGATGATAGCAGTGACAGCAGCTTTACCTAAACAGGGGAAAAGATCCTGCCTTCTTTAGATCAATTTCATTATTAAATCATGACTACAAAGCATTTAGGTCTCTATTAATACAACGAATACTGCGAAAAGTGACAGACCTACATCTGTGGATTTCTAGAGGGTTGGCAGACATTTCACAACATTAACACAACTGATGATTCAGAAGGTTGCACAGTACAAAATACCATTATTACTGGTAAGCCTGGATGCAGAGAAAGCTTTTGAAAGGGTACGTTGAGAACATATTTGTAGGGTGATGGTTGAATCTGCACGTCTACTGGAAAAAACTGAATTAATATGGAAGACATACATACAAGCAAAGAAGCAAGTGTAAAAGAGTATTTGTGTGTGTGGGGGGTGCATGATAATTGCATCTGTAGGGTCAAAGGCAGGCAGACTTTTGCCTGATAAATTTGTTTTGTCTAGAGGAAAATAAGGCAGGAATGTCTTCTTCCCTCACTGTTTTCCTTAATATACATACAACTATTAGTGGTGAATATAATGATTCTGGAAAAGAATGCATTGTTTGCAGTTGACAAAATAATATACTGGAGAAGTCTAGAAGATGATAACCATGTGTTGTTGAATATTTTGAGAGTTACAGATGTTTTATCTACATTTCCTACCCTGAAACCAACAGCCATAATTGTAAACTGTGCGCCCACATGAATTAGTCCAGCAAATTTTGTTACCTGTGGACACAAGAAAATATGAAGTACCTAAGAGTATGACTTGGGAAAGACTCCATAGAAGCAGCCAAAGCAATGTGGGAGGAAGCTAAGCAACAAAACACCCCAAAAGTTAAAGGACTGTGAGCTCCTGATTATGGACCTGGAAAGTAAGATACAGACAATGAAAGAGTTTCTTGATGCTCTTGAATCTATAGTTTGGCTAGGTGTACTTGTATCATCCAGGTTATAAATTATGGCAAGAAATAAAGAATTGAAGAACATTATTTGGGAAGAAGAGAGGCCTATGAGAACAGAGAAAGAGGGTATGGAGTTGCCAGATTTAAGAGGCACTTTAAAGCTATGTGGTTAGGACCACTACATGTACTACAGTACAGAGCACAGAGATATAGAACAAAATGGAAAGGATTTGATGATGAGGTGAGTTGCAGGAAGTAACCGAGATAGTGAGAGATTATCTTACTGGAAGTAGATGCTGATGGAGTACATAACAACCAGGAAGAACACTTTGTACATAGAAGTGGCATAACGTATACTGAAAAATCAGCTAGAGAGGGGATGGAAAGAGGAAATTTTGCCACTAGGGTTTTCAAATAAGTGATAAAAACTAGACAAGAAACAGTTGGAAGTAACTGCAGAAACTTAGTTAAGGACCCATAGTACTGAAAGCAAATTAACCGGGGGGGGGGGGGCTGTTTGGATTACATGATAAAGATAGGCTCCTAAACTACAGAATAATAGAATATACACAGCAACAGCAAGATGAATGACAGGCTAATGGCTGCTCCTAGTGGAATATTTGGTGGAGCTAAGAACAAACGGAGGTAAAAATGGTATAATTAGTAGGGCTTACAGAATTACACACAACTATATCAATCAAACTCAGGTAGAACTGGGGAAGTGGTTGGGGAGAAAAACATCAATGGGGAAGAGTGTGTGCAAGGTTCAAAGTATGCAAGTAAATCAAGATGGTTTGGGATATCTGCATGGAAATGCTTTCACAGATATATTTATACCCTGAGTATATTACAAAGACTCTTCCCTTAGGTTCAGAGGGACTGTTGGAAGTGTGTGGGGAGTAAGAGAGAAACTGAGCTTGCTTTTTTTTTTTTTGGGAGTGTGTAGAGTTGGAGATGACTGGAGAAGTAGCAGTTACAAAACAGATGCTGTTATATTGGAGTGAGGGAGCTCCCAACTTGCTTTATAAAAACACCTGTGCAACCACTTCCATACAATTATCCAAAACTGTTTGGATTTTGTTTCATACGCAAGTACAATACAAACTTCTTCCCATTGTTCCTTCATGATTTCCAACCCCCCCCCCCCCATTACTTTCTAAGCTCCTCAGACTGATTCTTAAGTTACTGTGCACAATAGCACAGTTATGTAAGCTCTTAGCATAACGGTAGCTGTCATTCTCATCACTGCTGCAGTATTCATTACAACAGAGATCCCTTACCAAGGGTGGCCTGACATCTGGCCAGTATACCAAAGACTTTAGAGGTTGCTTTAATGTATGTCGTATGTCACACACATGCTCCTCGTGTAGCGTAGGGCAAAAATGTGATGTCCAGACATACCATCCTCAGAACTGAGAGCCCCAGTAGGAATGCCAGTTCAAGGAAAAAAAGAGGTAATCAGTACATCCAGAAGAAAAAAGGACCAGGAGGAGGAGGGAGAGCTAGAATACTGCAACAATGAAGAGAAAGACATCTACCATTATGGTAATATCTTATACAACTGTACTATGTCTATTTCATTGTTGCAGTATTCATTACAATAGGGACAGTGCTAAAGCTCAGGAAGAAGAGTTGGAGGAGGATGGACCAGCTGAGCTCGCTTTGAACCCATGAATGACGGTCCTAGGAAAAGACAGCTCTAGCTCAAGAAATTCCATCTAACTTGTAGTGCTTGGTACATGTAGGCACAGAAGTCCGGGTAGCTGCATCAAGAATAGAGTTAGCATCCAAACACTTGAAAAAAGCACCAGAACAAGCCACAGTACTAGAAGAATGAGCTTAACAGAGGAAGGAAGACTCTTACCATGAAAGGAACAACAAAAAAGAAATGGCTTTAGAAAGCCAAGGAGAAATAGTTTGTTTGAACACAGCCATTTCTAAGGATCTAGGAGGAAAAGAAACAAAGAGCTGATCAGATTTATGAAAAGTCTTAGTCTTATCTAAATAAAATGTGACTTGTCTATGTACATCCAATGTGTGTAGCACCTTCGCACTGGCAGATTGTGGAGAAGGGAAAAAAGTAGGCAAATGAATAGACTGATTAAGGGACAACTCATTCACCATCTTGGAAATAAAAGGATTACTACGAAAGGATATCCTGTCCTTACGAAACTCCAATATAAGGGCTTGAAGCTCAGACACCTCTCTGGCAGAAGTAAGGGCTAACAGAAAAACAATCTTCCAAGAGCAATGTTGCAAGGATGCTGAAGCTGAAGGCTCAGAAAAGGAGCCTGGGTCATTTTTTCTAAGATTAAAGGGAGGAGGAACAGGCTTCCTGAGAGGCCTAATATGTAGGACCCCTTTAGGGAATTGCTTCAAATCTAGAAGCTAAAGGAGGTGGTAAAGGAAGACAAGCAGAAATAGCTGATAATTGGGCCTTAACAGAAGAATAAGCCGACCCAGTATTGAGCAGTTAATACAGATCAGAGAGAACCAAAGCAGCATCCTCAGAAAGTGGACCCAGGGTACAAGAAAGACACCAAACAGAAAACCTCTTCCATTTGAACAAGTAGGATTTCCTAGCCTCCTGCAGGACCCTAAACACATCCTCAGAAAAGCAAGCTGTTAATATGGAATCAAAGTCCTATCACCCACAGTGTCAGCTGAAGAGTCAACAGGTGGGGATGGATAAGAGATCCCTTGTCTTGTGTGAGTAGGTCTACCCTTTGAACTAAGTTGTGATGATTGCCCTTGGCTAAATGCAGAAGAAATGGGAACTAATGATGTCTCAGCCAAAAGGCAATCAGTCAACAAAATGTTGGAAGAATCCTGTTGTATTTTGAACAAGACTTTTGGAATGTGGGGAAGGGGATGGAAAGTATAAAGAAAAATCCCATCCCCAAAAAAAGAGAAGGCGCCCACCTTCCAAACCAAAGGACCTAGGACTCTGGCACAAAATAGAGGAAGTTGTTTATTCAGGGGGATGCAAAAAGATCCACTTTAGAAGCACCCCACTGGAGGACAAAGTCCAGAAACACATCACTGTGAAACATCCATTCATGGGATTGAGTTACAGACCTGCTAAGATAGTCTGCCACAGTGTTTTGACCTAAAGGAATATAAACTGCCTGAAGAGTCACTTGATACTGGATAGCTAGTTCCCACACTAGGACTACCAACCAGAAAATAAGATAAGACATTGCTCACCCAGTTTGTCGATGTTTCACATCACTATGGTATTGTCTGTAAACATCTTGAGAGGTTCTGGGGAGAAGAGAGGATGAAAGGCCTTTAGAGCCAACAGAAGAGCTCTTAACTCCTTAACATTAATGTGATGTTTCTGTTGATGAGACGACCAGACTTCCTGCATCTTTAGGGAGCTGAAAACTGCTCCCCATCCCATATCTGAAGCATCTGTGAACAGCTCCTGAGAAAGAAGAGGTGGATGAAAAGGAAGCTCTGGATTGAAAGTCAACTGCTGAATCCACCAATGAAGTTCCTGCTTGAGACATGGAAGAACGAAAAATTTAAGGGGGATGAGAATGCTGAAGCCAAACTGACTTTAGAAACCACTGAAGTTTACAGATGTGGAATTTAGTAAAATGGAGCATAGGAATGGTGGAAGCCATGAACCCTAGAGCTCTCAGAAATTCCCTTGCTGTTACTGAGGTCAGAGGAAGAAGGGACTGAAAAAAGGAAATGAGAGTTAGGGCCTTGGGAGATGGCAGGCATGCCAACATAGGAACTGTCCGGATTCAGCAACCCAGAAAGACACGACCCTGAGTATGAGTTAGAAAAGGACTTTTTGAAATTGATAGTAAACTCCAGGCTCTGGATAAGGGAGATGACAAAATGAAGATTTTTGCAACAAAGTCTCTGGAGAGGATCCCTGAAACAGGAGGTCATCCAAGTAGGACAAGACTAGAATCCTCTTA
The DNA here is from genome assembly GCF_019279795.1 of Protopterus annectens. NCBI lineage: Eukaryota > Metazoa > Chordata > Ceratodontiformes > Protopteridae > Protopterus > Protopterus annectens. The sequence continues at coordinate 11,459,419 of NC_056744.1, forward strand.
GCCTGCAAAAAGCAATCAACAGCAGTGAGGCATTTCATGAACACCCTTGGGGCAGTAGAAAGATCAAAGGGCAAAGCAGAGAAATGAAAATGCCAGGAAGCAACAGAGAAATGTAAAAACTTCCTGAAAAGGGGATGAATAGGGATATGAAGATAAGCACCCTTGAGGTCCAGATACACCAGATAAATCAGAGGAAGCAGAAGAGGGAACAAAGTCTGAATGAACAACCTTTGAAAAGAGGGGACCTTCAGAAAACTGTTTAGATGAAAGAGGTCCAGAATCGGTCTCAGAGTGCCCTCTTTCCTGGGCATCAAAAACTTTCTGGAGTAAAGCCCCTTCCCCCTTTGGGAAATTGGAACTTCCTGAATAGTTCCCTGAGTCAAAAGATCCCGAAGAACTCCTGGAAAGAAAGACAACTGTTCCTGAGGGGGCTGAGGAATGTCCATAAAGGGGGAAGAGATTTTCAGACCATGAAATACCTTAGGCAGATAAAGGACAGATCCCAGGAATCCCATGTAATCTTTAAATAAACAGAAAGAGAAATGGAAAGGAGAAGAGCAAGTGGAATGCAGTTGAGAAGAATATGATAGTCAGACAGCACCTGGTTTGCCAGGAAAGGGAGATTTCTGTGGCACATTAGTTTGGTAGCTTTAGCAGGAGGAGCCCACTTCCCACCCTTCTTATCCTTGGGGGGAGTGTCAGACTGACTACAAACAAAGGCTTGCTTATTGGGATAATTTCTCTGAAATTTAGGCACAGAAGAAACAGAAATACGTTTATGTTCCTGCAAGGCCTTGCCCCTACCCTGAAGAGACTTAAATTAGCAGCAGCTTCACCAAACAAGTGTTTGTTGTCCAGGGGAGCACCCATCAACTTAGCCTTAATATCATAAGGCAAAGGTTGAAGCCAAAGCCAGGAATATCTCATCACAGAACTAAAGGCAGCAGCCCTAGAAGAAGCATCTGATGCATCATAACCACACAATGGAATTGTGAGCCACCTGGGACAAAGTCCCTAACAGAGAAAGAACAGAAGGCTTCCCTTCAGAGTCTGGGAGATCAGAAATTACCCGACAGGCCTGGGAAAGAACAGCCAGAATGTATCTGGACATATGGGTCTGACAACTGATTGCTCTAAAAGCCAAGGTAGCAGAGGTATAAACATTCTTACCTAGCCTTTCCATAGTTCTGCTGTCTTTATCAGAAGGAAGTAACTCAGTCGAAGGCAGCAACTGAGAAGGCTTGTCAGCAGGAGGATACTTATATAGAAATTTATTGTCCTAAGGTACCCCATAAAACCTATTGCGTTTCTTTATTGGCAGGGGGGGGGGATGGGAATCAGAAGCCTTGGATGCAGTAGAAAAAGCATCCAACAAGGCAACCAAAACAGGAGGAACAGCAGAAGGTCTAGGAGAGTCCTTTTGCAAAGAGCTCGTAATACCTCTTTTGTAGCTCGGAAACCTGGGCACAATCCCATTTAAAAAACATCATCATTCTGGAGATTGTGTCCCCAAAATAAATTTCCTCAAAAGAAGTGTCAGGACTAGCAGATTCCTGTTTCTCAGACCCACTGTCTAAAGGAAAGGGAATCTGAGATGAATAAGCAAGGGATTCCTCATCTGAATCTCCCTCCTGCTCAGAGGAATCCTGTTCCTTGGGTCTTTTAGGGGAGTTCATAGCTGTTTACTAGGGTAATGACCACAAGGGCCTTTTTAAGCCTAGCCATGCATCTCAAATCTCTGCCAAGTTTTGATACCTGTAATAAGTGTAAGCATGGGCCTAGGAGATGAACCATTTACAGGTTACCTGTGTCCATCAGAGACACAGGTGCCAAACCAAGGATGAATTTCCCGTTTCCCATCCGATTGTCCAAATTGCACTTGAACTGTGTTAGGGAGGAACTCTGCTTCATACCTATCTCTCCAGCAGGTTTTATTTATACCACAGGCAAGGTTTATGTCTTTAGAATGGGTAAATTCTGGTGCTGTTTGTTTTGTGGATATGCAGGCGGTCCATCATTGTGAGGTCTGAAAACGCCTTGTATGCCAGGCACAGTCATTGTGAGGTCTGAAAACGCCTTGTATGCCAGGCATAGATCTCCCCTCAAAAGCCTGTAGGAGACAGAATTCAGGGATAGGGCCTTGAGGCGATCCTGATAGGACATTTTACTTGCACCCTGTATTCTTTTAGTGAGGAACCTCTGTGGACATTCCAATTTTTGGATATGCCTGGTTAAGTACATACCAGGAACTTGATGATAGGTCTGATGAATGCCGACTACAGTGGGAGTGGAGGACTAAGAGGGAGCTGGAACCCAGACTTCATGAGAAGGTTTAAAAGTCATCAAAGCATTAAACAACCTCGGAGTGAAATTCTGCCATTCATTTTGCGGGTCCTTAGGAGCTGAAGAAATATATGTAGTCTTTTGCTTTTTCTTCAAGGGCATTCAATAGTAGTATTCAATAGCAGTAGTCAGAACTTACTCCCTGACCAAAATCTGAGGAACACCTCTAGGCCCCTCAGAAATAATCAGCCACGGCTCCCCGTGAACATCTGAAGCAGAAATCTGCAAGGCCTCCAAGGATGTGCATAAGGTTGTATCCACAATGGCCTCTGAAATGGTTGCAGCTGAAGAATCCAACAGCAGATCTGGGTGATCTTCCAGGTTTCACTAGCCTCAGGAGAGACTTCTGGCAGAGGCAGCAGAAGAATCAGACCTAAACTTCTTGGCATTCTTCTTCACGGACGGCTGTCCCTTGAAATGGGAAGTTCCTCCCCTCGTGTTTTTACCTAAAAGCTTAAGACATTGGTTCTTCAAATACAAGGCCAAGGAAGAAAGCAGACAGCAGAGCATCTTAGGAACAAAGGCCTGACAAATGAAACAGAACATATGGTCGTGGGACGTGCCAAAACAAAATAAGCACTGCTCATGATGGTCATTATGGGAATCTGTCTCCCACACTGGCATTTACCCTTCTTGTATGACATGAAACCCCAACAAGCAACAATTCAAAAGAAAAAAATAAGATAAAAAAAAAACGGGCACTTACCTGAAACAGCTTGGTGAACCAGCAACAGAATGGGCATTCAGATCAATGATCAATAGGTGGTGTTCAGACTGGCGACAAAAGTTCTGATGATGGTACATCCGGACGTTAACTTTATGCCCCACATTACGTGATGAGCATATGTGTGATATATGGCATACATTAAAGCAACCTAAAGACTTTGGTACATTGGCCAGACATCAGGCCACCCTTGGCCGGGGATCCCATACTGCAACACTGAAATGGAAGGACATCTTATATGCCTTTCTTATTTTTCCCTTTTTTGATGACGACAACTGTACTAAGCTCCACCAAGGATAGTCTTCTCACTTATTTCTTTTTCACACTCTTTGTCTACCCTAGCAATCCCTAAAATAGTAGACAATCTCAAACTAGCAATTTAAATACTTGATTAGCTTTTTGCTACAATACTTTCTCTCTAGATAACCCTGATGAACCTGTTTCCTATTACATTAGTTCTTCAGCTAATTTTATCCAGTTAGTTCCAAGCAACATATATGAGTGCCCTTAACATTATATATCCTATACTTACTACTGTTACTTTTACTTTTGTTCGTGTTTTTTGGTGCATTGTGAATAAATTCTACTCGAGTGAACTACTGAGGAGCCTTGTGGTTTATCAGTTTCAACAGTTTGTGGATATATTACATATCCTTACTGGAAGGATCTCACTGTTCCACTCCTGTAATGCTTTAATTTTTATAAAAGGTTCTGCCACTTTATAGATAATATTCTGTATGGTTATTATTTTCCTCAATGGCTTGCATCTAAAATACTAATCACTCTATCTTGCATACTTTCCCTTTAAACCACCACCATCTTCTTCACTTCAACTATATCCTTCAACTTGTGTTATATATGCACTCTTCAATTCTGTACCCTTAAAATACTCCCTTTAAATCTGGTAGATGTTACCCTTTGTTTAGTAGGGAGAATTAGATTATCCCATTTTACTCTTGCTCCTTTCTCCTCAAAGAGTAACTGTTTCAGTTCTTTAGTAACTGTCATCCACAACTTTTCAATGGCTGATAACTAATGTGGTTTGTCTACATATATAATCAAAGGCAACAAACATTATCACTGCCTTAGTTTAATATCCAGATACATGACTTTCCAGCATCAATTTTTTCTAATTATCTTCAGCTTAGTCTCCTCCCATGTATTTAGCTGATGCAACAGTCATTTTTTAACATCTTTATTGAAGTATCACTTAAGACACGGGCAAACATATATTTATAAAAAACATGTTAAAATGTTCACTGTTACAATTATACACCGCACACATTTGTTTATACAGTTATTAATCCAGCATCACATAATTGCTCATTTCCTGTCTTCCCTTAAAACTCACTCCTCCTCCAAAACACTAGTCTCCATTTTTTCTATGTAATTTGCTCCTACCTTTTTCGACAGATCCCACTCCCAGTTCTTTTATCTCCATTACAATATTCACTACTTCAAGTACAACTGGTTTAGACTTTGATTTCCATTTTCTAATAATTGTTTTTTGGTAGCTACCAGAATTAAACTTAACAAGGACTTGCTATGTTTAGGCAATTCAGAGCCTGTATACCAACATTAACTCATTACATCCGAGTGACGCCTCCAGGTGCATGTGCAGTTAACCCCTACTGATGCCTCTAGGTGTCAAATACTGCTTGTTCATATTTGCATCAATAATTATGAAACCATGCTATGTACAAGTTTTTAAATGGTTTCTTCTTAAAGCTTATGCCATGGTAAACTCACCTGCGTTAATATCTGATCTCTGTCTAGTACAGGTAGATAGGTATTAACTGCTGTTTTTATGATATTAATTTCTAGAGATATAATGTTCACATTTTTCTAAATATCTCAACAAACAAGCAACACAAACAGAACTCCTTAGCCTCATATGAAAGGTATCAGCTAGATGAATAAAATGCTCCTGACAGTATGTGTGTAACTTGAATGGTTGCTGAGATATTCTAAGTTGTTTACAAAATATTACAAATGCAATAGTTACTGTTTTTAAGACCTAGAACCTGAAGAATACTACCACTATAAAATAGTTTGTGCTGAAGAGTTTGTCATTTAAACTTCTTTCATAACCCCAATGGTTCCAGAGATATGAACATTTATTTGAAATGTGAGGACATAATTTGATTGTGTCAAAAGGCTTAGGCTCCACCCATTGGAAGTTACAGTGCAAACTTCCTGAGCTCCATTGGATTGAATGAGTTAAAAAAATAATAATAATTTCCTTAGTTTTACCCATTTGTTCACCGAATATTTCTGAGAGTACTACGCTGTTGGGAATTTTTTAAAGTTTGCCAACTCATTAAACTCCCAAAACAAATTTTCCCAGTTACCTTTATCTTCCCCACCATGCCTCCACCATTTGCCATCTATGTGGTATCTGCTTGGGGTATAAAAATACCTATGCAAATACTTCCAAGCAAAAATCTTAAATCTTCTAGACTTTGTTGCATATTTGAGAGCCATACAAATGTCCTCCCATTGTTTCCTTGCAAATTGTTTATCCAATATATCTTTTCTAAGTTCCTCTGATTGATTCATATAGGTATTGTGATTATTTTAGTCTTTTTTAACCCACATCCACAAGTACTTCATTTTGCCATGTGCCTATAAATACAAACGCTGTTGAACTAACTCATCTAAGCAACAAATTGCTGCTATTGCCCTAGCTTCATTTTCATGTAGTTTGCATCTTGAAAATGTCCGTACCTCCTTCAAAATATTCCACAGTAGAAGGATATCCTGCTCTGGATCTGTCAGATATAATACATCTGTAAACAAGACTATTCTGTCTTTATTACCATACTACTTTTATTCATTGATTCACAAGTGCCCATTTTTTTTTTTATAAATGTTCCACATACAAGGCAAATAACAGATGGGAAAGGAGCAGTCCTGCCTGTTTCTACTCGATTATCCTGATAGTAACTCACCTTTATTTTTGCTTCTGATCCTTCAAATATTCTCCTTACTGACTATTATTTTAGTGGGAAATGCAAATGCTGTTTTTATTCTATACAAAAATCCCAACAGACCCTGTTAACTGCTTTCTCTGCATCCAACCAACAATAATGGTATTTTTTATGCTCTGACACACTGAGTCATCATTAATCCATTAAAATTGTCAAATGTCTGACTTCTTACGACAATACACTGATTCATGTCTATCTGCTTTGGCAGCATTTATGCAAACATCTCAAAGCTAATATAGATGCTTTATAATCATGATTTAAAACAGAAACTGGTCTACATGATGAGACTTTGGGGTCTTTCCCATCTTTCACCAGTATTACAGCCACTGCTTTCTTTCAGGATGCCAGAACTTCTCACTCTTTCAATACATTCATAAACAAGCCTAAGTCTCAATCAAATTTTCCCCCTCAGCTTCTTCTACAAGAGTGACATCTGCCTAAGGGACGTCCCTGTGGATTCACTATATATCACAGCTTTTATTTCTTCTTTACTTACCCTGATTACAAATGTGTCTCTTCTTCTTCTAACAGTGGCAAATTACATCTTCTGTCATTATTTCCAACTGCACCTTATCCCGACTTCCTCACTCTTCTGCCTTACATAAATGTTAATGGGACATATTCCCGTTATCTTCTCGGGATCTCTATTTATTCTCCTTGTCACAGGATCCCTGTGTTTTACTACTGCACTTTCTATTTTCAGCATTCTGGGATGATTGTCAAAAATACCTGCTTAACAGCATTTTTCTAAACTCATGTATATTACCTAAACGCTACCTTATTTTCCCTAGCACTTCACAGATGTTCTCCCTCCTGTTCTGAAAGACTTCCCTTTTTATTTTACAGTGATTTAACATTGCCAACCTTCTAAATAAGTCTTTCTTCATTCTTCCATATTTCCTTCTCTTCATTTCTACAATATTTTTGAAATCCGTTTTCAGTTTGTCTCAAAGTGCAAACTATCCCTTCAAAGGCAGTTTCTAGCTGCATTAGCAGCTCTTGAATATTCCCTGTTATTTACATCCTTCTATTTTCAACAAGTATGAAGGAAAGCATCACACTCACTCTCTACTTTATTACCCTGCATCTCTATCCTAACCTTTACAGGCTCATGCTCATATACAATTACTAGAGGAGTCTCAAAGCTTTCAATCAAATGAACATGCTCCTGTGATACATCTATCATTTATTCAATTTGCCCCAGGTGCTGCCTCTTTGGAAATAATACATAAATTCTATTTGACCTCCTGCAAATGAAATAATACTCTCCATAACAAACACTTTCATATATTTCTTTACAAATCTTCCATTTTCAGTTGTGATCTCCCCTTTTAGGTCCCCCTGATACATCCTCACCATTTCAAATCAAACTCCATTACAGCCATAATAAAATACCTTGTTAAAAAAAGAAGTTATGTACTCTTCATAACGTTCCATCTGAGTAGGTAAACTTCATTTGTCAGCAACCAGTGGGTATTGGATCCATATCGGATCCGAGCCGGCAGCTTCAAACAGCTAAGATCCGAGCTCCAAGCTCCTCCCCTTACCCATAATCCCCTGCCATCACTCTCTGACCTCAGATCGAGTTTGCTATAGTAAAACAGCATATTACAACAAAGGATCACCTGCAACTCCTAACCTGGTGTTATCCGGAGAAAAGGACAAGGAATCCTTCTAGGACGCACTATAGGTTAGGGGGATGGAGGGGGGGGGGGGGTTGGCTGCTGACAAAAGAGGTTTATCTACTCAGATGGAACGTTATGGTGAGTACATAACTTCTTTATCTGAAGTAGTTAACTTTATTTGTCCATCAACCTGTGGGACAGAGTCCCCAGCTACCCAAACTTGGGGGGGGTCCTCATGGAAGGATATTCCGGAGCACTGCAGAGCCGAAGCATGCTCTCCCTCTGAAAATTAGATCCAACTTGTAATGGTTAATGAAAGTATGGGATGAAGCCCAAGTGGCTGCTGAACAAATGTCGTCCAAGGACACTCTGGAGCAAAAGGCAGCAGAAGTAGAAATCGATCGGGTAGAATGAGCGTGGACTCTTTCAGGTTCAGGTATACCAGAACTCTTATATGCAAGAAGTATACATTGGGAAATCCATCTGGACAATGTAACTTTTGATACTGGTTTGCCCAAAAAGGGTCTTGCAAAGGATACAAAGAGTTGCTCAGATTGCCTATGTTCAGCGGTCCTGTGCAAGTAGAATCTCAATTGCCTATGTAGGTCCAGAGAATGTAATTTGTATTCACCCCTGTTTTGATAATTTGGAAAGAAAACTGGTAAATTAATAGATTGATTAATATTGGGCTCAGAAGCAACTTTGGGTAGAAAGGAGGGATTGGTTCTGAGGGAAACTCTATCTTTATGGAAGACCAAGTACGGGGATTTGGCGCAAAGGGCTTGAAGCTCCAAAACCCTTCTAGCCGAAGTGATAGCGATGAGAAAAGCTGTCTTCCAAGATAAGCATTTCAGATCCACCAAGGCTGCGGGTTCAAACGGAGGGGCGGTCAAGGACTGGAGAACAAGGGTTAAATCCCATGGAGGGGACTGCATCTTTCACCGGAGGTCTTAACAGCAAGGTGCCTTTTAAGAAAGTCTTACATAATTTGGAAGATGCAAAGGAACCAAGATCACTTCCCACATGATCATGGGAAATCGCAGCTAACTGGACTTTGACCGTGGAAGAGCTAGCACCTTGGTCGAATAAGGTCGACAAAAATTCTAACACTGCTGGTATGGGAGCTGTAAAGGGATCCAACTTTCTATGCTCCGCCCAGATAGTAAAGCGTTTCCATTTGCTGTTATAAACCTTTCTCGTAGAAGGTTTATGAGCGGCCACTAAAATAGCCTTAACAGGGGACAAGATACCGGGAGTCCTAACTATTACTGGAACTGGATCAGCCAAGCTGTGAGCTTGAGGTTGTCCAGGTTCAGAGTTGGTAAACCCAGTGGGTGAGAGATCAGATCTGGGGTGGGATCTAGAATCCATGGAGGATTCACTAGATGAGACCACAAGCATGAGAACCATGTTTGACGAGGCCAGAATGGGGCTAAGAGGATCACTCTGCTCCCCAACCGACGGGCTTTTTGCAAGAATTTTAGCATTAGGGGAAGAGGAGGATAAGCATAAAGTAGACCGGATGGCCAAACATGCACCAGAGCGTCTCTGGGGGATTCCCCTGGTGGGGGAATTAGAGCGAAGTAGTTGCCGCACTTTGCATTCGAAAGAGACGCGAAGAGATCGCCCCCACTTGAGGAAGATTTGCTTCGCTATCCTGGGGTTCAGAGACAACTGGTACGGTGAAAGGATAGTTCGACTCAGCTTGTCTGCCAAAATGTTCAACCAACCCGGAATGTGCGTCGCTATGAGAAAGCGGTTGGTGGAGATCGCCCAATCCCAAACTCTCATGGCCTCTCGACAAAGTGGATAGGATCTGGTTCCCCCCTATTTGTTGATATACCAAACTACTGACATGTTGTCTGTCTGAATTGCAACTGTCCCTAAGGGAAGAAGGGCCTGGAGTGCTTGCAACGCCAAAAGCATCGCTCTCATCTCTAGGACATTGATATGCAATAAGGTCTCTGAATGGGTCCACGTGCCTTGGACGGTTCTGCCCATACAATGCCCCCCCACCCTAGGCGAGAAGCATCAGTGGTCACCGTGGTTAGAGGTGGGGACATAGAAACGGGGCATCCTATCTGGAGGTCCAGTGACTGGAGCCACCAGAGCAGGGAATTCCTGCAAGCCCTGCTGAGGGGGATGGGTGAACTCAGTGGGTGTAGCAGGATGGACCACTGAACCTGCAGGGTCCATTGTAGTATCCTCATGTTCAAGTGCGCTAAAGGTAACAGATTGATCGTGGCCGCCATGGAACCTAGAGCCCTCAGAACCAATTCTGCTGGAGGAGCCGAGGATTGAAAAAGGGCCAGTACGTGGAGCTTCAGGGTACGAATCCGGTCCGGAGTTAAGAAGACTCTCAACAGGTTTGTGTCTAATCTGGCTCCTATGAAGTCTAATATCTGGGTTGGATGAAGGGAAGATTTGTTGAGGTTGATTGTGATTCCCAGCCAGGAGGCCAAGTGGAGGAAGTAATCTCTGGTTGAACATAGTAGATGCCTGCTGGGGGCGGTCAGGAGCCAGTCGTCCAGGTAAGGAAAGACCTGTATTCCCTGGAGTCTCAGGTGGGCCACTACTACTGCCAAAACTTTGGTGAACACCCTGAGGGCTGTGGTGTGACCAAAGGGGAAGGCCCTGAACTAGTAGTGACTGGCTCCTAGCCGGAAGCGGAGAAACCTTCTGGATTGTCTGTCCATCAATATGTGGTAGTATGCATCTTGAGGTCTATCGAGCATATCCAGTCGATCTCCTGTAAGAGGGGGAGAATGGATTGAATGGTGACCATCCGGAACTTTTCTTTGGCCACTGACAGGTTTAGTAAGGACAGATCGAGGATTGGCCTTAAGTCCCCCGTCTTTTGTGGCACCAGAAAGAACCTGGAGTAGAAGCCCAATCCGGATTGGTCTAGGGGGATGCGCTGGATCGCTATTTTTTCTAGCAGCTGCTTTATTTCTGCAGCTGCTGCCTCCCTTTGATTGGGTGGGACATCGGGGAGGCTCCGGGGTCTGGGAGGGGGATTCAGAAAGGGGATTTTGTAACCTCTGGATATGATTTGAAGCACCCAGCGATCTGTTGTAATGGACTCCCAAACTGCTAGGTGCCTCGAGAAATGTCCCCCGACTGCCTCCAGAGAGGAGCAGTCAGGCAACCCCTCAGGGATGTTCCGTGGGCCGATCCGAAAAGGGTTCTCTCGACCCGAAATTCTTCGGTCCCCCTCTGCCTCTGGACTGGCGTTCACCCTGTCCTCCTCTGCCTCTGAAGGACGAGGGGTCTGGAGTGAAATGGGACTCTTGAGACTTCCGGAATCACATCTTCTTCTGTCCCCTTTGGTTCCTGGAGAAGGACCTCTGGGGAGCTGAGGAGCGGACTCTGACGGCAGACGTCTTCCCGTCTGTCTCTCTCTGGACCAGCGTGTCGCGGACGGTCTTGCCAAAAAGCGAAGAACCGTCAAACGGGGCATTTGTGATGGATGCCTTGAAGGGTTCTGCAAAATCGCAGAGGCGGAGCCAAGCATTTAGTCTCAAAACAACGCCCGCTCTGCTAGCTCTAGCGGCTCCTTCCGTAGCATGGGAGAGGAGCCACATAGAAGTGTTCGAGATGGACTTAAGAGTGGCCATTCGAGCTGAGAATATCTTCTTATCCTCAGTCGACACGGACTCTGGGAGCGACCCAGCGTATTCCTTGATGAGATCCCGCTGGAGTCGTATGACGTGTGCCATATAGTTCAGTGACCTTACAGCGAAGGTAGCTGAAGTGAACAACCGCTTCCTCAGGCGGTCCATCATCCGAGACTCCTTGTCGGGAGGATGGACCGAGGAACTCTCCTGGGCCAGTTCCCTCTTGGTGGCAGCCACCACCAACATGGCATCTACAGGAGCACCCTTGCTCCATACCATCCTATCAGTGAGGGGGCTAAGGATTTTATCCGGTCTCTTTGGAATGGGCTCAACAGTGTCCGGTTCCTTCCATGCCCTGGTAGTAATGAGATCTACCAGGGAATAGGTGGGAGGGGACACCCAAGAGGTAGATGGGCCTGCGTTAAATGCCTCCAGAAACACAGACTCATCCGAGGAAGGTTTTTGGGCTGACCAACCCCATCTAATTCAAAGCATTTCCATAATGTCTCCGAAGGAGACGTCCTTGGGGGGTGACCTTGGGGAACCTTCCCCTTCCTCTAAGTCCGTGTCTTCTGTCAAAGACTCAGGTGAGTCCAAGTGCCTCCTCTTACACTTACGTTTGTGAGGGACCTCCCTTGGGGGGGCTGTCTGAAGAGGCCTCACCAACCACATCTTGTTCCTCTAAGGGAACCATCTAGGACGTAGGCGCAGGCTGTCCCTGGGGCCGGGTGATGGAAGGTAGGCCCGTCTGAGAGAGAGTGCAGGATGGACCCGTAGTCGGAGCCTAGGGCCTGGAATCCCTTGACAATACCCTCTCCACAACATCGAACGCCGAGGGAGAACTGCTCTCTCTAGGATCCGAGAGCAGCCCCCTCGGATCCGATGTGTGGATCGGGGCCGGCGCCGAAGCAATCGGATTCGAAAGGCCAATATGCTCAGACCGAGACGGAGCTGAAGACGCACTGAGACCTCCGGATCCGAAGCTCAGCTCTCTGCTCCAAGAGCTCGGATCCGAAAAGGGACCCGACAAACTCGAGGGTTCGGTAGGAGCCGAAGTACGAGGCACTATCGGTGCCGAACCTCCGCTGGGCTCCTATGCAACCCGGATCCAAAGGCTCCGAACCCCAGAAGTGGGTCGGAGAAGGAGCAATCGGGGCGAAAAAGGGGGTCAAGCTCCCCCCCCGGAGTGGGGGGAGGCATGAGCACTCCCATCTGCAGCTGGGCCTGGAGGAACCTACGCATCATCCGGTCCATATCTGCATCGGACAAGCTTCGGGTGGACCTAGAAGAGGCCACCGAGGTGGGCCGGGAGTGTCGCCTCGATGACCTCGAAGGCGACCGGGTCTCCTCCTCCGGCTCCGGGGAGAAGCAAGGTGAATGGAGCCGGGAAGGAGAAGGCCTGGAAGCCCTGGGAGAGGCAGCTTGTTTAGCCGGCAGAGCCGAGGAGGAGGACTCGGCCCGCCGCTTGTGGGTGTCTATCTTTCTTCTCCCGCCTAGCTTCCCTCTCCTCCTGGCCTAAGGTGGGAAGTTGAGTCCCGGCCAGGGGAGCAGGGGTGGAAGGGGGCACGGCCGCGGCAGGTGCCACCAAGGGAGAGGATGCCGAAGACGAATCCGGGGGCAAAAGTCCCACCAGAATCAACTTCGACCTCCTGTCCTTTAGAGCCCTGGGGTTGAAGGCTGCACAAATAGTGCAGTCTGAGGAAAGGTGGTCAACCCCAAGGCAAATAACACACCGAGTGTGGCCATCCGCTGGGGATAGCTTATGGCCACACTCGGTGAATTTAGAGAAAAAAGTTTTTGGGGCCTCAGACATAGTCTAACTAAAAACAACACAAGACCCAACACACACACGCCTTCACACACACGGGGAGGAATGAACTACACTAAAAATAATGAGATAACAATATTATAACTAAAAGGTTTTAATACTAGGGAGCAACACACACAACAAGCAATATCAGCTACAAGAAAAGTTAGAAAAGAAATATTTTTCTCACAGAACGACTAACTCCCACGCCTGGAACTCATTCAAAGCTGTTGATTCAACCGCGGCAAACGAGATCTGGGGTCAGAGAGGGATAGTAGGGGATTATGGGTAAGGGGAGGAGCTTGGAGCTCAGATCTTAGCTGTTTGAAGCTGTCGGCTTGGATCCGATATGGATCTGATACCCACAGGTTGATGGACAAATGAAGTTAACTACTTCAGATCTTATCTTTCCCCAAAACCCTTCTCAATTTGATATCTTCATCTTGGGGGAATATGTACACTCCAAAGTAAGCATCTTAACATTTCAAAAAACTACCATTACTATATTTTATTTTTCTATTACTACTGGAGACCACCACCATTACCAATATAATTACTTCCCTTCTTTCTTTGTTCCTGATATACTGCTGAGTACCCAGTTTGAAATCTTTGCCTTACCAAGTCTGTTTATTCTTGTCCAAGTGCATCTGCTATCTTATTGTTATTTGCACCCAGCTCTTTTCAATGTATGTCATTGCTCTTTGCCTTTTACCTATCCTGGTAAAGCCATTTATATTCCATGTTAATGAAAACAGTGTAGCCATTCTAACAAGCACACATTGTTTTGACATTTCTTTTGCACAAAGTATTCCCCGTAGTAGCGTATACAAACATAGTTGCAGTTGCCAGGTGCAACTTCTATATATTAAAAACTTCTCATCCTTTTTAGAACTTATGTTACACTTTTCAGATATTACAATTTATAACACACTGGGCAGCACATTGGTGCAGCGGTTAGTGTTGTCTTCTCACAGCTAGAGGTTATCTGATTTGATTCTCAGCTGGAGTGCCTTCTGTGCGGAATCTGCATGTCCTCCCTGTGTTCACATGGGTTTCCTTCAGGTGCTCCTGTTTTGTCCCACATTCCCAAGACATGCTGCAGATGGACTGGACATTCTAAATTGGCCTTAGGTGTGAGTGTGTGTGTTTGCCTTCTGAGAAAGGTTGGGCGCTGGGCTGGCAACTCGACACCATAAAAAACTCTACTGCCACTCATTCTGCAGACCACAGATCTACTGTGGTGAACCCTAACGGAAGCAGCTGAAAGGAGAAGACATGTGGTGAACCCTAACAGAAGCAGCTGAAAGGAGAAGACAGCCATTTAGAACACACTCCTTTCCTTTCTAACACATACCAGTCAAACAGGACTATACAAAAATTTCAAAGAAAAAATACAACCCTTCCATCTAGGAGTTAATGCTCTGGTTGGATTGCAGCTCACACAAGCTGCACCCTACCAAAACGCACAGGTTATTCAAGTTACAGCATAGGATTTTCTGTTGTTGTCTAATTTCAATTTCCAGCCCCAGCAAAGAAAAGCACTTGCAGACATTTAATGAAACTTTTTCTTTTACTAGCTCCTGATCAGCCATCAACTAAAAACTAATGTTACAATCATTTATTCAATGCCTTCTCACACTACAGCCACTGAGGTTGTGATTGCATTTAGAAACTAGTAATTTCTCTATTTTTTTTAAGTTTCCTGCTCCTGTTTGATCTTAAATTATCTCTTTCAAGGAGCCATTGAAAATGTTACTTAGAACACGCATAATAGTCGGTCTTTGATTATCTGCCCTATAGAGGAAATTTGCCAGCAAATGCACTTTAAGATTACTATATATCACACTTTAATTTTCTAAACTGTTTAGATTAGAAAACCAGACCTCCTTTCCCTAATGTTAGATAGTAATTTATATGCCTGTATATGCAAACTGTTACTGATACTGTCTCCTGTCATGTACACAGTGAAACTCTTTACTTTTTTAGATATTTAATTAATTACTTTCTCAGCCACTTATTGCTTAATCTTATTTAGCGCACACTCACTCAGCACCCTCCACACACACGACTATTACAACAGTTAAACTATACTTGGCTACATTTGTTGCAAAGACAGAATTTACTTTAAGTCAGAAAACCTTTTCAAAAATGAAAACTGCTGCACTTGTGGTCATTTTGTTTTCCATGTTTTTTTTCTTCTGTGCAGCTCAAAGACAAAGTGAGACCAATACCTCAGTTCTCTCACTAGTTTAACACACAGTACACAAACATCCTTGTGCTACTTCTCATGCTTTAACTGTCCAAAAATAATCCATAGTATAACAAATACTTTGCTTTCTTACTTTTTTTTTATTTTACTTTATCTTCAATCTTCCTCCTCCTGATCTTCGTCATCTCAAAGTGCTAGTTCAAATTTAAAGTTCTAGTTATTATTCTGGTAAGTTCTACAGTTCTCTCTCCATATATTTTTCTTTATAACAGTGGAAATGGCTTCACTGGCAAAGTCTCTACTTGGCAGAAGCTGAATTTCCTTCAGCTTGTTTGCTTGTTTTCTGTTGACTGAACTTTTTCATCTCCTCCACAGCATGCTCTGATTCCATGTATGCATTTAACACACTACAGGAAAAAACTCTGAAAACTGATTGATATAACAACTTGACTCTCAGTCCAGCCTCATAACATCCTTCAACTGTTGAGAAGAATTTACTTTTTTTTTGTCACTTTCCATTTAAACTCTGGTGCCATCACCTTTCAATACCGTTTTGTCATTATTTACTCAGGAGTATTCATTTCTATTGGTACATTTGCATCTTCACCAGACTAATTCTCAGCTGTTTTCTAATGGCAAGATTTGGGGCATATACACAATGTGCTCTTTCAATTATTACTTTCTGCTGTGAAACATTAAACCAGTTACTTATCTATGTCCTCATAAAATTGACAGGCTGTTCCTTCCAATATCTACAGGACATAAGAATACCTCAAATTCTCCCTCTGTGTTCGAGCTTCCATTTGCATTACTTTTTTAAACATTTCCTCTTGGGAAACTTTAGTATAAAGGAAGGAATGGCAGAAAATAATCTCTGACTCTTGGAATTCAATCAGTTCATCTGAATGTTAACTTGTTTCTCCAAATCCTTTGACTTTATATGTATTCTAATGCCTCGCTTAGTTTAAAGACTTATGAATGCACTTGGTTTATTTTTTCTTCTACATTGCTGTAAATCATTTCCTGCACTGTGGGCACAAAAATTAAAATGCTTTTTGCTGACCAGCCATAAGGTTGCTTCACAATCAAAACTTATGTTTCTCCTTTCTTCACTGACTTTCCCTTAGATTTTCCAGTTTTAGTCTTTGCTGATATCTACATGTTGCATTCACTGGTCAGGAACCACATTTATCCAAAACAAACAACTTTTACTGGCTTCTTTACAGGATTCTTGATTTTCACACTGGGAGAGCTCTAATTAACATACTACTCAGTAAGCCACTACCATCATGGGTAATTATTAATTACTTATTAATCGTCCTCTCTCTACTCTATTGTTATTTCTTTGTAAATGTAGAGTTTGATGAAGCAGACTATGTGCTTTAAAATAATTTGTTGCAGTTTAAATGAAAAAATGTATTTAAAATGTTTTGCTGTGATTCTGAGATACTAAATTATTTGATGTTTTAACCTTTTTAAAAATACCCCCCCACCACCACACACACACACACACACACACACACACACACAGCTAACCATGAGCTGCTCCAGACAGCCTTTCATTTTTCACAAGGACTACTGAACTCAATAAACAGTAGATTCAGGTACCTCTGGGCAGAGTCATATTCACAACCAAGGATGATTTTCTCCTGTTATGCCCTAAGCTCCCTGCCTCATATGCACTGTCTTGGGATAAATGTGCAATGAGTATGCTGCTGCATCATCCAACCTCAGTTGTAACTCAGCCAATGCTATGCCTCCCTAAAGATAATGCCTCCAGTCTGTCATTATACATATTTGTTTGTGTATTAAATTATGGATAGGTTTTTATATCATTATTCAATTTTATTCAATTTTAAGAATGATGAATAAGTGTTTTATATTTTATTGCATATTAATGAGGCCGTGTTTCTAATTTGCTCAATTTAAATGTTTTAAGCAATTTCTATTGGTTAGTAGGTTATTTAAATCAGTATATATAGATTAATTCAATGTTTGTTTAATGTCTGATGAAGTCCGTTTGGATGAAAACGCTTGAAAATTGTGTTGTTGGAATTGCGTTAACGTGATGGTCTGTGCAGTTTGTTATTTTCATTAAAACACTTCAAACAAGAAGTTACAGAAGTTTCACAGTTTTCTTTGGCTTTTTGCACTCCAATTTTTTGGTTACACTATGATACTGACTGAAAATGATGTTGGGTAGTTAGCACCTGGAAAACTTTCAAAGCATGGTGGTCTGCTGGCTACAACTGCTTCAAACACCTGTCATTGAAAAAATTAATAAAACAGTTTTTCCATTAATAAATCCTCTATAATATGGGAATAAAGCTTTTCAGGGTATGTATATTATAATGCATTTAGCCATTTCTCCAAGTGCTTAATCACCTGACTGCACATTTTTTAACACAATCAAGGAAGGCATGTGCAAATCCAGATAAATATCATGACATGTCCTATTGGTTAATAAATATACATTCTGCTGGTCAACCCCCTCCCCAACCAATACACAACTGGCATGAGCAGAATCACAGTTAAATGGAGCACCAAGCAAATGAAATACTTGTAGATGTGGGTTAAAAGCACTAGGTATGGTAATGAACCAGCCACATGCAGCCACTCCAGTGTCCCATGATTTGACTGTCTCTCCCCAGTTACCATAAACACTGTTCATACCTGTCAGTGTGCATACTATTTTCTTCTTTACTTTTACAATCATTACAAATATTTGGATTTAATTTAAAACTCTTATTTCTACAGATTTAGCATGAGCCCTTGAAGCACACTTTCAATGAAAATGCATCTGGCCATTTGTGGATTAAGTATGCCTTGGGCCCTAGGTTGTTTTCAACCATAGGCTCCCTGCACACATTTTTAGGACTATGTATAAATGCATAGGTTCTTCACCTTCCTGATTGTATTAAATTATATTCTTTGGCTAATACTGCAAAATTTGTTAGAGCCTGTTTTAAATTTGTAATTTTTAACATTTTTCCAGTAAGCTGTGAAACAATGTATGGACCAATAATTACAAAAAAAGAAGTTATCTCCTTACCATAACATTCCATCTGTTTTGCAGATCTTCATTCATTCCTTACTGATGGGTCTTGGTTCTGTGTTCGAAACAAACTCGGCCAATACAACAATCTCACACCAGCCAAAAAACTCTCGAGCTAAGTCATACCCATATAGTGCCCCTCTACTCCTGTATTCAGATCGAGTTTGCCCATAAGGATAGAAGAAATGGAGGCCCTATCTGGTAGTCAGGAGGGGGTAGGACAGTGGGAAGTAAGGAATGAATGAAGATCTACAACACAGATGGAATGTTATAGTAAGGACATAACTTCCTTATCTGATGTTGTAAATCTTCATTCATTCCCTACTGATGGGGCAGAGTCCTTAGCTACTTTATGTCCTGGGAGGTCCTATGGAAGGATATTCCTGAGTACCACTGAGCCAAAGGATGCTCTTCCCATGGAGACCATATCCAATTTGTAATGAGTAATAAAGGTATTGGGGGGGGGGGTTCCCAGGTAGCTGCTGCACAAATGTCCATAGAGGCTCGGGAGTGAAATGTCACCAAAGTGGACACTGACCTGGTGGAGTGAACCTTAACTCTAGTAGGTAAAGTTATTTTGTTCTGTTGATAAACAACGGTAATGCAATCTCTTAACCATTTTGATAAGGTGACTTTAGAAACAGCATTGCCTAATCTTGGCCCTGAAAGGGATATGAACAGCTGGTCCGACTTTCTGAAAGATTTTGTTCTAAGTAAAAACGTAATTTTCTATGTATATCCAAGAGGTGTAAAACGGTATTCCCCTTTGTTAGAAAATTTTAGGGAAAAAAAATCTATGGACTAATTGAGATTTGAATTCTAAATAACTTTGGGCAGGTAGGAGAGGTTATTCCGAAGCGATACTCTCTCACTGAGGAAAATTATGTAAGGCCGATTAACAAGCAAGGCTTGTAACTCTGATATTCTCCTGGCTGAGGTGATGGCTACCAGGAATACGGTTTTCCAGGATAAAAACTTTATGTCACATGTGGCTGAAGGTTCAAAGGGTGAACAAGTCAAAGTTTGTAGGACTAGAGTTAAATTCCAAGATTCAGTAGGATTTTTAATTGGCGGTCTCAGGTGCAGAACTTCCTTTAGGAAGGTTTTGCAAAGACGGTGGGACATTAATGAAGAATCATTTAAACCATTATGAAAATTGGTGATAGCTTCTAAGTGAACTGTAACAGTAGAGGCTGAGGCACCAGACTGAAGTAGAGTTAACAAGTATTCTAAGACTCTATGGACCAGGGTTGAGAAGGGGGTCTAATCCTTCTTCTTCAGCCCATATTACAAACCTGTCCCATTAACTATGATACAGTTTCCTGGTGGAGGGTTTATGAGAAGCCAGAAGTATCTTTCACACTGGGAAAAAAGGTTAATCTGCCTGGCAATCAGTGGAAGTGGAGAAACCAAGCGGTCCAGTCTGACACTTTGAAGGTCGGAATGGACCAGCCCCTGTGGGTGTAATAAGAGTCCCGCGGTTGGGTTCAGGGTCCATGGGTGGTGAACCAGGTGAGGCCATAGGAAGGGGAACCAAACTTGATGGGGCCAATAGGGTGCAATGAGGATTACTTTGCTTCTCAAATGTTGCATTTTCTTCAAGAACTGTGGAATGAGGGGAAAGGGAGGAAATGTATAGAGTAGACCCGGGGGCCAATCGTGTATCAGAGCATCTCTCGGTGACTCTCCCTGAGGGGGGATCAGGGTGAAGTAGCTGCTGCATTTCTGGTTCAGGGGAGAAGCAAAGAGGTCGCAGCAAAGCCGGCCCCAACGATGAAAAATTTGTGTCGCTGTTATGGGATTGAGAGACTACTTGTGAGGCATTAGAATGTTTCTGCTCAGTTTGTCTGCAATCAGATTGGAGTTCCCAGGAATGTACATTGCTAAAAGAAAGTGGTTGGAAGCTATCACCCATTGCCACACTCTCAGGGCTTCCCGGTATAATGGGTAGGGATCTAGTTCCTCCTTGACTGCTGATGTACCAGACTACTGACATACTGTCTGACTGGATAGCAACTGTTCCAGATGGGAGGGTCGTTTGGAATGGTTGCAATGCTAGGAGCACCCTCCTCAGTTCTAGGACACTGATATGCAGCCTGGCCTCCAAGGGGGACTAAGTGCCTTGGACGGTCTTTCCCTGAAAATGCCCCCCACCCCATCAGGGAGGCGTCCGGGGTCACTGTGGCTTTAGGTTGAGAGGGTGAAAAGGGACAACACCATAACTTCTCTTCTGGCTTCACCCACCAATTCAGATCGTGCTTGCATAGGTTTGTTATGCAGCTTGGGTATGCCAACGGGTGTGTTAATATAGACTACTGGGATGCTAGGAGCCACTGAAGCAGCCTCATATGGAATCTTGCTAGTGGAACCAGTGTGATTATAGCCACCTTGGAGCCCAGAGGTTGTAGGACCAGGCGGGCTGGAACAAGGTTTTGAGAGAGCATTATTTGAAGTTGAGACTTCAACCTTTGTAACTGTGATGAGGTAAAGTGACTTGGCAGAATTTTGTGTCGAACATTGCCCCAATGAACTCTAAGCTTTAAGTTGGTACCAGGTTGACTTTGTTGTGTTTATTGAGATTCCTAGCTTTTCTGCCAGATTTTGTGTGTAAAATATGTTTTGAAGCAGTAGACTCCTGGTTGGAGTGGTAAGGAGCCAATCGTCTAGATATGGAAACATGTGGAATCCTTGCAGTCTCATGTGAGCTGCTACTACTGCTATGCATTTGGTGAACACCCTGGGGGCTGTGGAGAGACCAAAGGGTAGTACTTGAAATTGGTACCGGACTGGCTCCCAGCCAGAAGCGCAGATATCTTCTGGAGCATTTGTCCATTTTTATGTGGTAATACGCATCCTGAAGATCTATAGAGCACATCCATTCGTCCTTTTGCAGAAAGGGAAGAATGGCATGAACCGTGACCATCTGGAATTTTTCTTGTCTGACTAATTTGTTCAGTATTCTAAGGTCCAAAATTGGCCTCCAGTCCCCTGTCTTTTTTGGCATGAAAAAGAACTTTGAGTAAAATCGGTATCCTATTTGGTCTGGTGGGACTGTTTGGATGACTCTTTTTCTTAGCAGTTTTACAACTTCTTGTGCTGCTGCATCCCTCTCACTGTGTGGAACATTGGGGATTCACCTTAAAGGCCTGGGGTAAAGGTTGAAGGGCATACGGTAACCTCTGGTCATTATCCTCTGCACCCAGGAATCTAATGTTATCAATTGCCAGGCCAAATGATGCAGAGAAAAACGTCCCCCGACTGCTTCCAGAGGTAAGCAATCGGGACACTCTTCATGAGCGCTGATAGGGCTGACAAGAGAAGGAATACCTGGAGCCATGATTTCACGGGCCCCTTCTGCCATGGGGGGGCATCTTCCCGATGAGTTCCCCCTCTGCCCCGGGGGTATTGCTCACTACGTATGTCACGGAAAGGCCCTTGGGATTTTTTGAACATCTTCCCACCTCTCAGATTCCTGGAGTAGGATTGTTGAGGGGCGGAAAAGCATATGCCACAGCAGATAGGGTCTTTCCATCCTTCTCACGCCTGGCTAATGTGTCTAACTTTTGGGCCAAACAAGTAAGACTCATCAACAGGAGTGCTGACAAAGGAAGACTTGAAAGGGTCCGCAAAGTCGCACAAGTGCATCCAGGCATGATGTCTCATGACAACACCTGAACCGGCTGCTCTGGCTCCCCCCTTGATTGTATGGGTGGATCAACCGCATGGAGGAGTTAGAAATGGACTCTAGGGTAGCAAGCTGAGAGGCAACTTTATCACTCACCTCTTCAGGCAATACTCCTGCCAAGGTTCCTGAAAGGTCTGGAATCAGATCCTTCTGGAAACGTGTAAAATGTGCCATGTAGTTCAGCGACCATAAAGCGAAGGCTGCTGAAGCACAAGTTCACTTTCCTAGTCTATTGTCTGCAACTACCTGTTTGGAAGAGGGACAGTCGAACTTTCTTCAACAAATTTTCTTAGTGGCTGCCACCACAACCACAGAATCTACTGCTAAGCCTCTGGACCAGTGGGAGTGGTCTTGTGGTGGATAGAGGAATTTATCAGGTATTCAGGGAATTGGCTCAGTGGTGTCAGGGGCCTTCCAGGCATGCTGCACAATGAGCTTAACCAGCTCATCTGCAGGTGGGGTCACCCAGGAAGTAGAGTGGCGATTTATCAGTAGAAGGGTTGATGGGCTTCCAGTCACCCCTCTGCTTCAGGATCTCCAGTATGTCTCCAAATGAGACATCCTCAAGGGGTGACTGTGGGGACCCTTCTCCCTCAGTGAAATCTGTATCTTTGGTGAGAGCTTCCTCAAAGGAATCAATGTGCTTCCTTTTGCACATTCTCTTTCAGGGTGGCTCCTCAGTGGGACCTTTTGAGGAGGACTCCGAAGAGCGGGTGCCCTGGGGTAGGGTTTCTTGCTGCTTCTGTGCCAGATGTCCAAGCATACTGGGGAGTGTCAGCTGCATACCAGATAAAAAGAAAAGGTCAGGTTCTGACCCCAGGGGGTGCTAACTGTATGCTTGCAGAAGCAAAAGCCCCCTCCATCACCTGGAAGGCAGGCCCACATGAACAGAGAAGGACAACCTCTAAACCAGAGTCATACCCCGCTCCGACAAGCCCGCCTCCAGGGTTGGAGCTCCATGAGGACTAAGATCTGTCGAAACAACCGAAGCTGTAGACAGTGCCATAGAAAACTTTGGCACCAAACTAGGGATCATGGTGCTGACAGGCCAGTCACAGTCCAGAGGGTGGATTGGCTCAAAATGGACCGAAGTCCACAGGGTAGGCTCCAGAACCATGGAAGGATGCATCACAGGAACCAAAGAAGTTGCCACCGGGATAGACATTGGTACCAAGGGCTCCAAAGCCTGAGAAGAGGTTGAAGGAAGATAAGTTGGAGTCTGTGCAGAAAAACCCTCGGCTCCAGGTGGGAGGGAGGTCTTTGTAGGAGTTGGATGCCTCTGGCTGCTAGGAGCTGATAGACAACCCTTCACTACGTCGAGTTCGGTGAGACTCCTGGTTGAACACGTGGATGTCCCCAAAGGAGAGTCAGGTCTTTCGAGAAAGGGACTATATTGCTGTCCGAATAAAGGATCAGCTGTTGGTGAATATCTGGTCCTGGATAAAATATTAGTTCTTGGCACAGAGACCAAGGGACCCATGGTGGGAAAAATTATTGTAGGTGCCAAAATAGCAACTGGAACTGAGGGAATTATCGGTACCAAAGTAGGAATTATGGAAGTCGGTTCAGTAGAAGGCGCTGACTTCGGCACCTTAGATAGAGCTACAGGCTCTGGTGCCAAGAGAGTTGGTGCTGACAATTTTGGCAATTTAGACTTCAGTTCAGAGGTGATCTGAAAAGATTTTGGTTCCGTGGAATTTGGAGATGTCTGAACCGAACAGCTTCTCTTTTTACTTTCTTTCTTTGGAGGTGGTGAGACCTCTGCCTCAGAAAGGGCCTCTGAAAAAGGATTTTTTAGTAATCCCTTCAGGATCAATTTATTTTTGCTCTCTGCCAAAGTGCGAGAGCTAAATCCTTTGCAAAGGTCACACGGTGGTTGAACCTGAAGATTAGGAACCCCATGACAGTAGACCCACGAAAGATGCGCATCAGAGTTGGGCATCTTTCACCCACATTTATCGCACTACTTGATCCCGGTCATCCCTTTCTTATCAGATATATTCTTATCAGACATATTGTAGATACAAATTAGTCACAACCTTGAGTAAACAAGACATGTTAATTAGTCAAATCCTCAATACGCTGCCAAAGAGGCACACGCACACACAAACACACAAAGATTGAAAGAACTTTTTTTTTTTTTTTTGGAAGGATAGGACAGGAAAGAAGGGGGGAATACCAATGATGGTATTACAATTACCACAAAGGTAAGGAAGGGGCTTCTACCAACAATGGTACTAACAATACCAAAAAGGTAAGAAAAGGAAAAAAAACCCACTCAAGACAACAAAGGGCAAGAGAAACTGTCAACGACTACAAAAGAAAAATTATTAAGGAGACTAGAAATATATTTAGACAAGAACAGTGAAAATATCTACTACTTAGATGAGAGCTGGCTTGACATGTCTTGAGAAGTACGCGGCAAACGAGATCTGAAGACAGCAAGAGAGGGGCACTATGGGTATGACTTAGCTCAAAAGTGTTTGGCTGGCGCGAGCTTTTTGTATTGGCAGAGTCGGTTCCAAACATGGAACAGACACCCATCAGTAAGGAATGAATGTTTACAATATCAGATCTATCCATTTCAGAATATTTAAACCACATTAAAGCCACTCAAACTACCATCATTAAAATCCGCCAGTATCAGTCAATATGCACAATCTCTGTGGAAGCAAAAGTCATCTGAATAATTCCACATTAAACATAACTATTACTAATATACACATTGCTGCTGGCAAACAGCTTTGCATTTCATTGCTTCATCTACAAATGCAGTGTTTGCTGCCCTTGAAGAATAAATTGTCAATGTTACATAAAAAAAAAAATGGTGTGTTTGACATAATGCCAGAATAGTTCCTGAACTAAATAAAATAAATAGTGTTCTGGTGATACTGCCTTAACAGTTCCTGAACTAATCAGCTATTCAATACAGAATGTCTGGCAAACACTAAATCTACAACTGGTCATGCTTTGATCAGTGTTCAGCTCTGTGGTAAACAAAATGTAAATAAAAGATATGTGCAGCATAATAGCATCACTGGTTCACATATAGCTTTATTGTATTTAGAACAACTAAGATTTAAACTTGAATAGTTTGCTGCAGATATAGTCACTTTTCCTGATTTTTACAGGGCAAAAATTCTACTGAGGATGGCTTTGTCAGAGAAAACTTATTTCAAATTCTTAATTTAAAGTAAAAGTACTATGTGCACCTCTTTCTTTCCCCAACCATTTTAGAATCTGATTAGGAGTAAAAACAAAATGTGCTAATCATGCAACACAGGTTAACTTCATCTGGAGATGATATATGTACTTGACAAATAATTATTTTTTTCCAAGTGAACATTTCATACACATATGTACTGTGCACCTCCCTGCACAAACACCAGCACAAATAAAAAGCTATTTGCAATTGCACTCACTTTTGGCTGGCCCTAAGTTTCTCTGCTACCTGCTATCAGCAGTCGAAGAGTTGCTCTTAACTCAATCTCTCTCGCACAGATTTTCATCTGATCTAAATCTGCTGGCTGGCTGCTGCAATCCACTCTGGAAAAATTATTACTTAAATTTCCTGTGCATTCTGGACATCCAGCTTCTGAGGTTGTCTCATATATCCTGGCATGGGTCTATATTACATGAACGAACAATCAAAATGTCGAGTACAACATACTCGACACACTTTGATCAAACGTTCATGTAATCAAAGACTCCAAATGTTGAAATTTGGAGTTCCGAAATGTTTTGGTCGGCCTTCCTAGTCAGTGTAGCGTGTGATGTAAACACGCTATACTGTTTGGAATGGCTAGGTAAGAGGCTGCTTTCTTTAATATACCAACTCCGAGATCGCTGTACATTGGGGAAAGGGCAATTTCCCGGTAATCACTTGTGTAAGAAGTCGCTTTGCGATTACTGGGAAATTGCCCTTTCCCCAATGTACAGCGATCTCAGAGTTGGTATATTTAGTTGGGGGGGTGGGGGGGGGGGGCGGGCAAAGCCCCCCACTTTGTTTTAAAAGTAGGTGTGTTTGTGTAGGTGTTTAAATGTTTGAATGATGTGAGTGTGTAGGGGTTTGTATGCATTGGTTGTATGTGTGTGTGCTGTATGTTAGTATAGGGACGGTGTGGGACAAACAAAATCTTTTGATTTTGTATTTTACAGGGTTTTTAGGTTTTGATTAAAGGAACAATTGATCAAAGTGTGTTGAGTATGTTGTACTCGACATTTTGACACTCCTGGCACTGACATGGCATGTAGATTCTGGGGCTCAGCTTTCTTTTCTTAAAGTGGAACATTTTTAGAAATCAATGTATTTTTTAAAGCAGATGATTATGATTTGGACAGTAGTTTTTCTTAAAGCAGAGAATTTTTTTTTTTTTAGACAGTGGTGTTTTTTCTTTCTTGGAAGCAGAGCATTTTTTATTTTTTTTTAAAGCCAGATCAGGCCCCCATCTGGCACTGGGTCCTCCACAACTGCCTAGGTTGCCTTGCACTGGATCCGACTCTATGGCTAGCATTCCAACCTACTTTGCTATTTAGTCTGCATACATCATGAATTATCTACTGTGGATCTCCACCAGAAAATATATTATCCTGGCATAATTCAGACTATGCTGTGTACATTTTCATGCACATATTTACATTTTACAATTGTGTACACACATTCACCTGACCAAAGAAATATATATACACAGACCCACAGCTGGTTGCTCACCTGATTTCATGGAGCTTGACCAGCTCGTTGATAAAGATGACCAGCACAAGAGACAGCAAAGACAACAGCCAAGAGACTGGAGGTATATCAGCAAAGTCAAAGGTCATCGTGGAGTTCATATTTTTCCAGAGTTTCAAATCCACTGCTGCCTGCAAAGTCTGTCCAAGAAATCTGGATAAAAAATGAAATTAAGTGAGAAGAATTCTTAACTTCAGCAACAAGTTACTGTATTAAGCAACCGACCTTAAGAGATAAAAAAAAAAACAAAAAAAAAACAAATAGAAGTGGAACAAATGCTGAAAACATGACAATTTTTTCCTAATTTTACAATAAGAATGATACAATTAATAACAAAGAAGAAAGAGCAACAGAGGAAGAGGAAGAAAGGTTACATGACAAATATGCAGTAGATGTATGTAGGACTTCTAGAACAGGAATAGAGCTCACAAGTTTCTGCAAGACAGTGAGACAAAATTAGAATACAAAAGAAAGAACTTGTAATTGAATTACTAAGTTATATATCCTCTAAATTTATCTTTGTAGGAGTAAACAAGTAGGTTTCTTCTCATCTCCCTTCCACCATGCTGTTTGACAGCAAATCTAAGTTCGTTAACAGATGTCCTAAATGAATCATTTTCAGGTCACAAGTATCTATCTGGCAACATCAACAAATTGTGTAAGAAAGACTCAGCCAAGGTAGAGTTTTCACCTGCAATTCCATAAACCTCTTGTAGTGAAGGCCTAAGAGATATATGCAAATGACCACTTAAGGACATACCAGTGTTTCAGCAATATGGCTTCTAAATGTCAATGACTTTTTACTCTAAGTTTTTACATTTAGTTCAATAAAGCCAAGCTCCATTAGCTGTAAATATGCCATGTTCCGGACAGTGGATGCCCATGGGATATATGCAAATGACCCCTTAGAGACATAAAAGTGCTTCAACTACAAGAGGGTTAAGGTATTACACAGTGAAGACTAAAGCTTGGTTGAGTCTTTATTGCAATTTTTACTGACTGAATGGTTTGCTTGCAACCTCAGTAAATGGGTTGATGACGAGTCTGTGGCTTTCACCTAGGAATTCAGCTACATCATGAAAGGCTTTGGGTTGCATAGATCACTACCTTTGCAACATTCAGAACAAGTCATACTTTGGATTTGATCTTCCTTTTCGGATGTGACGACCCTCTACTTGGTGATGGAACTTGTCTCAATTTCCTGATGATTTCCTTTTCTACTTTGGTCTGCAACCTCTGCACTACAGTCTCACTGATGTTGAAATAAAAGACATATATTTATCAAGCACTTGTTGATACATATGAATCCTGATCCAATTGGACTATTTCCAGGCTCAGCCTAGGGATAACAACCATATAAAGGATATGAAGTAATATAAGAGTAATACAGAAAGGTGGCTACATATGAATTTACTGTAAAACACTAATACAATCAAAGATACAAAAGCAGCTGTAATATTAATCAAGGCAAGGTTGATAAACCTCTTACAATAACAGTACACAGAATACTAAAGGCATTTATATTGCATAACAAATGTGCTACTCTATGAACTGTAGTAAAAGAATACTGATGTGATGATGTCAATCTCGTCTTTATTCTCACTGCTGGGGGGGGGGGGGTCGGACCTGATCCATTTCAGCCATTACATCAGCTCGAGGTCCTCAGCTTAGCTCGTGGGCATTTTTTCCTACCCATAATGGAATTTCCCAGCCACCTCAGATCTCATTTGCCGCACAGTGAGAAGATTTCTCTTACTGTCAGCTCTGGGCTAAGTATTGATTTTTTTTGACTGTCTTTCCTATATTTAGCTTACATTTACCTTTTTACCTTATTTTCACTTTCTTTCACCTAATAGCTAAATTGCTTTAAGAGAGTGCTCCCTTCCCCTGTTATCACCCATTTTTGTTAGAGGGTGTATAACTCTTGTCTGTTTTTTGTTAGAGGACATCCCCCCCTTTCCCTTCTTTCCTTCCTCCCTTCTTCTCATCCATTTTACTTAGAGGACGATTATATTTAAAAAAAAACAAAACCTTCTGTCTACCGTATATTTCCCTAGTGTATCTGAGTGCGCGTCTCTCTATTTTTTATATATTTTTCTCTACTTGTTGTTTCCCTGGCAATGTCGCAAAACAGGAAGGGATTTTAAAAAAAAATGTGGGAAGAAGATGCCCCTTAGTGATACAGACATTTTGTGTGTGTATTGCTTGGGGTTTCCATCTCCAGGAAAAGTGTTCCATATTTTTATTTACTTTATTTATTTATTTTGAAATTTGTTTGCCAGGATGGTCCAAATGGGCCGAAGGAGCCCATTTTCAATTGAGTCCTGGGGAGAAAAGCTCCATATATATATTTTGTTAAACAACAGGTTATTACAATACAAGATGAGTACATGAAGCAAAATAGTATGTTAGTACAATTTGAAGAGAAAAAAAAACAGAGTTGTATCACAATTAATAAAGTTTACAAATATATAGTCACTATCATTGCTAACAGCAGTAATAAGTAGGTATTTACAAGTCAATTAGACTAGGGAGTTATTTACATTATGTATGTTGCCCCAGAGGAAATATGATCAGTGGGACAAATATTTTTGAATTTAGTTATGATAAGAGGAGAGAGGGAGAAGGGGTAGGGAGTAAGGTAGCTGCAGGGGATGTTATGCAGGATGGGAACATGAGCATTCCCAGAGAGATGTTAGGTGTGAGTGGAGCAGAGTTTTAAAGGTGGATGGGCTTCTGGTGAGGCGAATTTGAGGTGGAAGGAAGTTCCAGAGGTGTGCCAAGGAAAAAGAAAGTAGAAGTTTGCCTACAGGACGAGCAGGCTTGTGAAGTTCCATCAGATTCTGAGCACTGGTTCTTAGGAGTCTGTTAGGTTGGTGCATTTTAAATGTTGAGGCAAGGGAGGGGCAGAGAGAGGGACTGAAAATGAATTTATGAGCAAGGATTAATTGAGAATAGATAAGGTAGTTGGGCATCACTAGCCAGTTTAGATTATGGAGGGCAATACAGTGGTGAGTGGAGGATTTGTGTCCAGTGGCGAATTTGGCAATTTTGTTGTAGCAAAAAGACAGTTTTGTTTTAACAGAATATTGTAGGTTGGTTAGAAGTGGGGCACCATAAAGGAGAGAAGGGATGAGATATGTGGTAGTGAGAAGGAATCGTGTAGATGGAGTAAGGTAGCGAATGTGGCAGTAGAACATACCAAATTTCTGGTGTGTTTTTTATATTTATATGTATATGAGTATCAAATTTGAGCTGGTTGCTGATGAGTACCCCTAAGAGTTTTGCACTGGATACTACCTCAAGATTATTGTTATTCTGACTGGTTATGGAGAATGAATTAATGTTGATAGCTGTAGTTTTGGAAGGGGTGAATATCATGAGTATGGTTTTTGATGCATTAAGTGCCAGGTGGTTATCTAGCATCCATTGTTCAGTGGATGAGAAGGCATCTTGGGTTAGTTTTATGAGGGTGGGAGTGGAGTTAGCAGAACAGATAATTGTTGAATCATCTGCATAGTGGATGATTTGTGCATTAGGGATGGCAAGGTGGAAGTCATTTATGAAAATATTGAACAATAGGGGACCTAAAATGGGACCCTGTGGTACTCCAGTAGGAGTGTTGAGGAATGGGGAAATGGCTTTCTTCCATTTGACTGCTTGTTGCCTATTGGAAAGGTAGCTGGTAAACCAGATGATAGTAAGAGGTGACAGATTTAGGTTAGAGAGTTTGGATAGGAGAAGGGTGTGAGAGATGGTATCAAAAGCTTTGGAAAGGTCTAAGAACGAGGGTGGACACAATACAGCCGGAGTCACGGGCTTTAATCACAATTTCAAGGAAGGAGAGTAGTGCGGTAGT
Source organism: Protopterus annectens (assembly GCF_019279795.1). Lineage (NCBI taxonomy): Eukaryota > Metazoa > Chordata > Ceratodontiformes > Protopteridae > Protopterus > Protopterus annectens. The sequence goes on from NC_056744.1 coordinate 11,490,062, forward strand.
AGTACTGTGACCAGGCCGGAATCCATGTTGTGTGGGAGTTAGTAGGTGATTGTTAATGAGGTAGGGTAATAGTTGTAGGTGGATACACTTTTCAAGTAGTTTAGAGATGGGAGATAAGATGGCGATAGGCCTAAAATTGGAGATGTTATTATTGTTTCCTCCTTTGTGGAGGGGAATAATGTAGGCTTTTTTCCAGAGTTGGGGTACGTAGCCTTCTTGGATTGACTGGTTTATAAGAATACAGATGGGGAAGGCAATGGCATCTGCAGCTATCTTTAGGAAGAATGAAGGGATATTGTCGGGGGCATTGGAACATGGTTTTAATTTCTGAATGAGGTTTTTTATAGTTGATACTGGGATGGGTTTTAGAGAGATGTGAAGAAGGTGGGAGGTGGAAGTATCTGAGGAGGAGGAGATAGTGGAAGTTGTGGTTGAGTGAGAAGGGTTATTTGAGAAGGATGATGTCAATTTGGTTATGGAGTCAGTGAAGAAGTTGTTAAATTGGGAGGCTAAGTTGATATCAGAAGTACTGTGGTCAGTGCAAGGGTTCTCTTTTTTGCCAGGGTTTAAGAGAGTGGATATACTATCCCAGAATTTTCTAGGGTTTGCCTTGTGATTATTTTGGAGTGTGGTATAGTAGGATTTGCGATCTGAAGTGACGAGCTTCTTAACTTTATTGCGGAGCATTTTGTATTCATTTAGGGTGACTAGGGATTTATTTTTATGGTGGTGTTTCAAGGCTTTATCACGGAGGTGCATAACCACTAATGTGTCTTTAGATAGCCAGGGACAGTGTTGCTTTTAATTCTTTTAGATTTCAAGGGGCAAAAGTGTCTAGGAGGTTTAGAAATGTATTGAAGTAAGTGATGGCCTCATCAGGGTGAGAATTTTTAGAGGATTCCAGTTGAATTGTTTCAGTAGGTCAGAAAAGGTGTTGGGGTTGAAATGTTTTAACAAGCGTATAGAGATGGTGGTATGAGACAGTTGTAGGGAGGGAGAGTGACGATGAGTGAAAATGAGAAAGTAATCACTGAGGGAGTCAGGGAGGGTACCATTACTGGAGATAAGATGTGGGTGGGATACCAGAATCCAGTCAATAATACTTCCAGAGGAATAGTCTTTTGATGGTCTGGTTGTGGTATTGATAAGTTGATGAAAGTTGTAGAGACAAGAAGAAGGAAGAAGATGGAAACAATCAGCGAGGGCAGGAGTGGAAGCACAGAGGTAAGGAGGCACAGGGGATAGTCACAGGGCACTGTGTGTGTGGGTGGGAGGAAACAGAGAATATACAGGGATATGGAGGTAGATATTCGGGTAGAATAGTGCAAGTGAATGTAAACGGAAAAGTTCTGTGCATAAAAAATGAGGCGAGAAAAATTTATTAGAGGGGGAATGCCACCTATTGGCCACATTGAGTAATTACAGTGTTCGGCACAGCACTTAGAGGGGTAGAATGGGATGGAGCTAATGGAGCAAAGGGAGACTAGGTCCGTGTTGGGTTGCTGGCTAGCGCACGCAGGGTAAAAAAAAAAACAGATAAGTGGGATAAGATAAGTACACAATTGGTACATACACTCTCTTATATTCTGGTTCTTGGGGGGAAGCAGAGTAGTTTCCAAAAGCACCGCAGGATTCCTTGAGATATTTCTTTCAAGAGGGGAAGCCAAGGTACTATGTAGAAACAGTGGGACATCTTGGGTAGTTTAACGTAGTAAAAGAAAGCTGTAAAGGAACAAAAAAGGTTAATTGGTACTATTGAACTAAAGAATAGTAATAGCCTCTGAGAGGGAGGACTGCAGGTAGATAGTGTAGTTTGTGTATCAATGGGTAGCATAGGGGTGGGGAGAAGTGAGGGTGTATGTTTGTAGGAACTATGGAGTAAGGGAAGACTGTGGAGGAGGATAGGAATAATAAAATTAATTAATCTGGAACAGATAGGTAATACAAGACTACAGTACTTTAAACCTGGGCTGGTGACTGTCTATCATAGTAATGTAGAAAACAATCAATGATGCCTAAAACATCTACCAACTGATTGCATTTAAACACAGAGTAGGGCAACATCTAAATGCATTTACACACAGAGTAGGGCAGCATTCACATTGCAAGTACATTAGATGTTAACAGATAAACAGCCATATACCATGGCTTTAATCAGAGAGCACGTATGGAACGCAAAAACAAATTGATTTTAAAGGGTTTATTAAAAACCCCTTTTACAGAGGCAATTATGTCGGAGTCCTCTCCAAACACTTCTTAAAAAAACACTAAAATGACAATCTCCGGCTCCAAAAACTTCATCGGAGCAGAGTTCTAAAACTCCTCAACTGTCTGCTCCACCAGTGTCTTTGGAGTAGACAGTGGCAGCCAGATCCAAGACGGTCTCAGAGCCATCAGAACCCTTGGCTCCGATATCTTCGTCTCCTACAGAGATTCGACATCAGACCCGTTCCCCTTCCTTAGAACCAATAACTTCATGGCTCCCATCTCCACTGCTAGCCAAGTCCAGATCTTCTACATTGTCTACTTGGGTCTACCAGCAGCTTATCTGACAAAGATGTGGATAGGGTTGTACAGAGGCTACTGAAGACTTCGGCCCTGGCCAAATGTTTGCTGGATCCAAGCCCAAAGCAATCGGACCAGATGCAACCCCCTTCTCTGGTACCTGTTCCTCCTCCAATCCATCCCTCAGTTTCAGAGCTGTAAGATTCCAATCTCCAGACTGTGTCTGTGCTGGCTCCAGGGCCTTCAGTTCCCTCGGAGCAGACATCTGCCCTGAATGTTTCCTTCCAGTCGAAGCAGGACACCTCTAGGAACCGACACTCTCCGGTCAGATCCTCGTAGCCAGCTCAAATTACCCCGGTTCGCACTCTGTCTCCTGGGGCTTCGGCGCAGGTGAGTTCGGCTCCTACCTCGGCCTCAGAGCTTCTGTCCCCGGTGCTGTGGATATCATCGGCTCCGACCACTTTGGATCCGGGGGACTCCTCTGAGCAGGGGCAGGTTACCTTTGAGGTTATGAGGAAGGTTTTGACTCCTTCCAAGTCAAAGCCACAGTCTACATCGGATCTTCCTCCCACTTCGGGTTGCTTGTCTTTCTCCCCTTAGTTAACCCTTCCACAGGATCATAGAGACCCCCCTGCTCAGGACGTCCACCAAGGGACTCCTCCCTCTTCTGGAACCTCCCCAGACTATCCCACTGAGGAGATCCCTCGGAAGAGGACCTGCAAAAGGAAGCATCTTGACTCCCCCGAGGAGTCTATCACATCGGATACTGACCTCAATAAGGCAGAAGGGTCCCCCCACAGTCACCTCCTGAAGATGTCTCCTTTGGAGACATCCTCGAAATATTAAACGGAGAAATGACTGGCAGTCCTTTACCCCATCAGCTAAGGAGTCAGTTTACCTGAAGGCTTTTGTGTCTCGTCCTTCCACCTCTTGGGTGACTCCTCCTTCTGACGAGCTTATGGACCTAATCTCTCAGAAAGACTGGGAGACCACAGATACCACAGAACCTACTCCTAGAAGGCCAAACAATTATATAACTGCCCCAAAAGATAAGGCTTTTTAACTAAAGGTGTAGTAGTCGATACAATGGTCATGGCAGTGGCCACTAAGAAGGAGCTATCAGAGACCAGCTCCTCTATCCATCCTCCTAATGAGGACTCAACATTGATGGATAGATAGATATGGGAAGCTGGTATTTTCATCAGCGACCTTTGCATTTCAGTCTCTGAGTTACCTTACTCACTTTACTAGGCTACAGAGGGACCTGTTGAAGGAACTTACACACTTCCTCCAAGGAGATGAGCTGGTGCAGTAGCAGATAAGGTTAATGCTCAGCTCACCCCCCTCAATTCAGTTGTAAACTCTTCCATGATGCTTATATCTTATGCAGTAGATGGAATGAGTAGGGCTGTAGCTTCAGGTATTGCTCTTAGGAGACAGGCATGGATGCGCCTTTGTGATTTCGTGGAGCCCTTCAAGCCTTCCTTCATTAACACCTCTTTTGATGGATCTTCTCTTTTTGGGCTTAAAGTGAAGGAAACGCTCACCAGGTTGTGAGCAGGAAGGCAAGACCTTGCCTTCCATTGGAGTACATTTTTCCACACCTACCAGACCCTTCCCTAAAGGTCAGAGGGGTAGTGGAAAGATGTAGTTCAGAAAATCCCAGAGATCTTTCCAAGACATACAGGGTGAAAGTTTCCCTAGGGGCAGAGGGGGGAACAATAATGGAAGACGCTGCTCTCGTGGCAGAGGAGGCCCACACAATCAGGGCTCCACAGCATCCTTCTTTGGAGGGCTCTTTCAGCGCTCCTGAGGGAGTGCCCAATTGCTCGCCTCTTCAGGCAGTCAGGGGGCAATTGTTTCTGCACCTAGAAATGGCAAAAGATAACTACTGACAGATGGGTCTAGAACATAATATCCAGGGGATATGTCATTCCCTTCTCCAAACCCATTCCTGTAAACAAATCAGTTCCAGACATTCCATCCAGTCAAAAGGAACATTCAAACTTAGAAATTCAAAAGTTGCTATGAAAAAGAGTCATCCAAGAAGTCCCCGCAGACCAGACAGGATCTGTAACTTATTCAAGGTTCTTTTTAGTTGCAAAGAAGTCAGGGCACTGGAGAACCATTTTGGATCTCAGCAATCTGAACAAACATGTCCAGAAATCCAAGTTCTGGATGGTGACACTGCAGTCGATACTTCCATTTCTGGGAAAAGACAATTGGATGTGCTTAACAGACCTTCAGGATGCATACCATCATATTCTAATGGACAGGCAATCCAGAAGGTTCTTATGCTTCTGGCTGGAGGCCAGTCCTTCCAGTTTCGAGCTCTGCCCTTTGGACTCACTACAGCCTCCAGAGTGTTCACCAAATGTATGGCAGTAGTGACAGCTCACCCGAGACCCAAAGGATTCCATGCGTTTCTATATCTGGATGACTGGCTCATTACTGCCCTAACCGGGCATCTTCTGCTACAAGCCAGGAATTACACACTATAACTCTGTTCCTCTCTAGGGATTACAAGAAATTATGAACAATCTGCGCTAAAGCTATGTCAATCCTTGGTATTCATAGGAGCTCACATAAACACAAAGATTTTGTCAGCAAAACTTCCTCAAGGGTGCACGACCTTCGATACTATGTCAGAGCATTGATCAAGAAGAGATGGACTTCTGCGAAGATAGTTCTATGGGTGCTAAGGAAAATGGCAATTTTAATAGTTCTAATCCTGCTAGCTAGTTCTCATATTAGAATTCTCCAGTGGTTATTTTCGACTCAATGGTCCTTTCAATGACACACAAGGTTTTAATAACCCACTCCTGCAAAACAGACCTTCGTGGGGGCTCACCTATTCCCTAGTGTCTCAGGGCCGCCCACCCCCCAGTCCCAAGCCACGGTGACCATGGATGCTTCTCAGATGGGGGGGGGGGCATTATCTGAGAAAGACTGCCAAAGGTACCTAACATCAATATGAGGCCCACTTGCAACTAAATGTTCTAGAGATGAGGGCGGTACTTCTGGTATTACAAACATTACAGGATTCCCTCCCTCTGGGTACAATAGCAATTCAGTTAAATAGCATGTCAGTTGTCTGGTACATAAACAGGGGAGAACCAGATGTTATTCCATATGTTGAGAAGCCCTGAGGGTATGGCAATGGGCAGAGGCCACCAACCATTTTCTCATAGCAACGCACATCCCTGGGAGGTCCAAAGTGATTGCTGACAAACTGAGCAAAGCCATTCTGTGGCTTCACGAGTGTTTCCTCAATCAGAAAGTTGCGGAAGAGATCTTGAAGTCATCCTTGCTGCGATCTTTTCGCATCACAGATCAGTGCCAAATGCAGCAGCTACTCTGACCTGACCCCCCCCCCCAATGGGGGAGTCAGCAAGGGATGCACTTATTCACAATTGGCCCCCGGGACCTCTATATGCCTTTCCACCAATACCTCTAATCCCCAAGGTCCTACATAAAGCAAGCTTGTTGGCGACCACAATGATCTTAATGGCCCCCTACTGGCCTCGACAGATATGGTTCTCCTTTCTTCAGCCTCATATATAGGATGGACCATGGATTCTGGACCCAGCTCCGGATCTTCTGACTCATCTGTCGGGAATGGTTCATCCCAGCCTAAACAGTCTCAAACTAACAGCTTGGCTGCTCAAGTTCCCATGACAGCCAAGTTTCCGCTACTATCTTCTCCAGTTAAACATATTTTGCTATCATCTCATAAAACATCCACTCAGAAATTGTACAAAAAAAAATGGGAAATATTCGTGGCTTGGTCAAATACTAATAAGACAGACCCATTTACAGCTCTGTTACATTCTATCCTGGAATTTGTAGCCAAATTATTCAATGAGCGAGCAGCTGCGGCTACTATAACAGTGCAGTTAGCAATCTCCAATTTTCACATAGGGGAAAATGGCTCTGCTATCACATCAAACAAACTTTGCAAAGCATTTCTTAGAGGTACAACTTTAATTCGACTCCCATATAGAAACCCAGTTCCGCCTTGGGACTTGAATTTCATCTTATCAAAAGTCACACCTCTCCATTTGAACCACAGGCTACGTGCGAGCTTAAATACCTTTCATGGAAAAAACACTTTTTTGTAGCTATTACTTCAGCAAGGAGAGTTTCAGAGTTACAGGCCCTATCTTCCAAGCTTCCTTACATAATTTTCCACAAGACAGAGTCTCTCTACACACTAACCCTTCCTTTTTACCTAAAATAGTGTCAGAGAATAACTTCAATCAGTCTCTTGACATACTGGTGTTCTTTCCAAATTTTCAGTACAAAGGGGACTACACTTTACATCTTCTAGATGTTCATAGACAGCTACACTTTTATTTGTATAGAACATAAGAATTTAGAAAGTCAGATCAACTACTTGTCTCGTATTCAGAAACCCAGAAAGGAGAACCAGTTTCTAAAGTAACACTATCCAATTGGCTTTCACAATGTATATCTTTCATTTACAATCTAACAACAAGACTACAGCAAATGCTATCAAAGCTCATTCCACCAGATCAGTATCTGCCTCCACAGCTTTCCAAGTTAGATTACCTTTGGACAGCATCTGTACAGCAGCATCTTGGGCAAAGCTACATACCTTTATTACACATTACAAGTCAGATTTGACATCCAGGAGTACAGCTTCCTTTGGTTCTATGGTTCTGAGGAATATTCTCCCATGAGCCACCCAAAAATCAAGTAGCTAGGGACGCAGTCCCAACAGAGAGAATAAAGACGAGACTGATAACATCACATAAAGAAGTTATGTACTTACCATAATGTTCCATGTGTGTTGTCCATCTCGCCCTTTATTCTCACAACCCACCCACCATAACCCCCTACCTACTTTCCTGGAAGACTGAGTATCTCTAATTGGAATTTTACAGGACTCTATAACCTCAGAAATACTAGGGGTTTTTAATGTTACTGTAATGACATTATGCACTTACTCACTGCTTGGGGGCAAACAAGATCTGAGGTGGTTGAGGAATTGCATTATGGGTAGGGAAATGCCCACGAGCTAAGCTGAAGACCTCGAGCTGATGTAATGGCCAAGACAAATATGATGGATTGGATCCGACACCCCCCCCCCCAACAGTGAGAATAAAGGACAAGATCAACAATACACATGGAACATTATGCTAAGTACATAACTTATTTTTTTTAGCTACACAATAGCACTTCTACAAAACAATGAAAGCTAGGAAAGGCACACTATACATGAAGATACATACATCAGGAAGATGAGGTTAGTAGGGGAAGGATTTCTTGATGTAATGATGAGAAAGGGAAATTTAGCTGTGGTGAGGTTTGGGGACGAAGTTCACAGTTGTGTGAGCAAAGTTTTAGGTGAGTGAGTGTCTACGAAGTATAGGATGAAGAAGCAGAACAGGGAGATATGTGGAGAGGTACTTTGTGAGGGTACTTGGATCCGACTTGGATGAACTTGGATAAACACTCCAACAAGCACTCTACTTTAGACTGGATCCTAACCAACAGACCCAAGCAAGGTCACTTAGCCGGATGCCTACCAGACACTCTCAGTGACCACTACCTAACATTTCTTTATAAAAAAAAAATGTGTTTACCCAGAAAGTAACATTATTTACAAGCACATTACCACCAAAAAACATTTCTCCCTCACTACTTTCCACCAACAACTACAGCAATGTAACTGGGGCCCCCCTTAAATACCTACCATTAGACGATGCAGTTCAGTACTTCAATGAAACCTTCCTTACTACTCTCAATAAACTGGCCCCCACCATAAAAATTCAGGTTAGGGAAAAATCAGACCTAACCAACTATCAACAGCTAAGAAACTTAACAAAAAAACAATTAAAATTGACAAACAAGCATACTTACTATCCTGTCAGCAAAAAAAAAACAAAACAACCCAAAAAATTTCTGGCATTGTATCAACCAACTCTTAAACCCAGGTCAAACCCCATCCCCCCAACCTCCTCTAACAACACTGTCCCCATAGCTACTCAGTTTAACACCCAGTTCCTCAGCACAGTAACCTCCCTTCTGGACAACCAAACAGCTCAGCCACTTACCATCCCTAGCATCACTATAGTCAGTCACAATCCCCTCTTCTTCTCAACTATACAAACTAACTACATAAAAACTCTCTTATTCAAACTCAAACCAAGCCACACAGCTGCTGACAAACTCCCTAATGAATTCCTGAAAGTGGTAGCCCCTGTAATTGCTTATCCCATCTCAATACTCATCAACCACTCTATCAATGAACAGTATGTCCCTCGCATTTGGAAAATATCTCATATTATTCCACTCCATAAAGGTGGCCCATCCAAAGAAATAAACTCCCGCCCCATAGCAATCCTCTCCCCGTCGCAAAAATCCTAGAGAAATGCATCAACAACCAACTCTTAAACTACTTCCTTCTCAACAACCTACTTTCCAATTCTCAGCATGGTTTCCGGCCAAAGCACAGTACTAGTACAGCTCTCCTTGCCTTTACTGACTCCATTCACCAGCACTTGAACAAAGGACAACAGTTGCTTCTATACTTCTAGACATGTCTAGAGCCTTCGACACAGTCTCCCCACCAGCTCCTTCTTAACAATTTATCCACCTACGGCTTTAGCTCACCCGCATTAACCTGGTTCCACAGTTAACTTTCTAATCATCAACAGGCCACAGTATAGGAATCCTCACTCTCCCCTCTCCTCCCCACCTCTGTGGGAGTCCTCCAAGGTTCCATTCTCGGTCCATTACACTTTATCTTATTCACCAATAACCTCTGCACAGCAACCCAGCATGCCTCCATAGTTCAGTACGCTGAATACTCTACCCTTATCTGTTCTACTCCCTCCTCCCCCCTAGATCTCCAAATTAAAATGCAATCTGCTTTTCAGGACATTGAATCCTACCTTTCACAACACTAACTCATTTTAAATCCCAACAAAACCAAAGTTATAATATTTAAGAATAACCAATCCAAAACGTCACAAATCCCCCTATCCATCACCTCTGCTAATGGTACCAAAATTACCCCCACTAACCACACAAAACTCTTACATATTACCATAGATGAATACCTCAAATTTGACATACATATTGCCCAAACCATCAAAAAAGTCCACATCAAATTAGGTAGCCTGTATAGAGCCAAGCCATTCCTAACAACCAATGCCAGGCTTGTCACTGCATGTACACACCTCCTAAGTACCCTTCTCTATGGTTCCATTGTTTTCACCAACCTCCGGAAATCAGACCTCAATAAACTGGAATCATGTTACCATAAAATCTCTAAATTTGCCACCATCCTCCCACTCACATCCCATCACTGCTCATCACTTTCAGCATTAAACTGGCTACAGCTACCTAACCTTCTGTCTCTCAAATATCTAGCATTAACCCACAAAATATTCTACAATCTCAATAACTGCCCTGCCTTATCCTCCTTAGTTCAACCACACTCCAACCATCGAACTCTCAGATCCTCCAACAAACTCTTACTTAAGGTGTCCAACTCCCACAACCAACACGGCAACTCCCTCTATTCCCACAACATAGCCAAACTCTGGAACTCCCTCCCAGAAACCCTAAGGAACATACCCTCACATGATCAATTCAAAACACTACTAAAACACCATCTCAGCAACCACTGGCTATCCTTCTGCCACTCCCCTACTTAAACCCACTCTCCTCTCGTTCTTGTTTATTCACTACAGAGCTGCTCTATTAGCAGTTTTTTTTAGTTCCCACCATCCTGTTGTGTTCATCAAGGTAGATCTTCTCCCGGGATCTACACCAGTAAACACACAACTCTTGCGTAATGTTTCTTCTTGATATATGATGTTTTTGATATTGTAAAAATGCATACTATTTTTGTGATGTTTGTTTTGATTTGTAAAATTGCATTCTAATTTTTTATAATCTGTGTATCTAAAATCTACTTGTATTTTCTGTGGAGCTTTTCTCCCCGGGCCTCCGCTGAAAATAGGCCTCTGGCCCAGTTGGACATTCCCGGTCAATAAAATGTAATAAATAAATAAACTAAATTTACTAATCCTGTTTCCTGTAGTTTGTTTTTTTATATTCCTTCAGTTGCTCTAAGGATTATGCTGCCTCACTTGAGGCCACAGTAGAAGATTATAAAAGGCCAATGTTCACAGCACTTAACTTTCTTGGACCAAGTAATGTCTGTCCTGTCTCAACCAGGAAGCATAAGCCATGCTTTGATCATAACCTTCTTCATTTATTACAGTATATACACCCTTCTCCTCCTTTCTTCTCTGTTCCTTCTGGGCCAAGGTGGATCCCCCTTAATTTCCCACCCTAACCATATTTCTATGACTATGTCTATCCTCTGAGTAGTAGCTTTAGTCTTTTTCTGTGGGACAAGAAATTCACTCATGGTTGGTAGCTATTCCAATTTTATTTTTTTTACATAAAATGATTTTTATGTGAAAATGGGACTAACAAAAAACAGCACCGTCATGGATGACACTGTCTTCTGTGTGGGCATTTTTTGTGACCTACAGTCACAGCAGGGGGATGGGGAAGCTGAGACAGGAAAGCATTTGTCCATGATAACCCAAATTAAGGTATTTATTTTAAATTGCTGCCACTATTTAATAATTATAAACCCATTCCCCTGTTAATAACACATTTTAGTTTGCAAGGGGAAGTGGGTAAATTTTTTTTCCCCCTCGATATCATAACCATGCACTAACATTCAAACTACAGTGGAAGAATGGCCACTTGGATAAAATTAATAAAATAAATACAGCTTTGTGTATCTGTCAACTATAAGGAATTTTTAAGTGGCCTTTGCATTTGTATTTTTTTAACTAGTTATGTTTCATTTTATCTCCAAGGAGACTGCTCAGGTAAGAAGCGTCTGTAGACCTGACCTCACATCATAAATATATTAAGCAAAACATTATTTTAGACAGCGTTACACAAGCTCTCTGGAAATCACTATGTTTTTAAATACAATTACAGAAACAAGGAAATATTTCTTTTTATTGGCATCTGTGCATCCCAAAAGCTGAATCATGAGTATTGGGGGGGGGGGCAACCATTCTGTAAGTTCTCTTGGTACGTGTAAACTGTTGCACTTGATGTTTAAGTATTAGCACATAGTCTCTTGTATTGGTCTTAGGTTGCGCACACAACACAACAGGAAGGTGCCTAAGCTTTTCTGCATTGGGTAGATGTATGGTATTTTTTGAAGGGCAAATCTCAGATGTCAGGAATACTACAACAATGATCTAATGGAGAATACCAACTGTTACTACACCTTATAACTTACACATATCAACTGGATGCAAAAACAACATACTATATCTTTTAATATTAGTCTTTCATAAAAAGCATTCAAAAAATAACATACCTGACCCATTAGCTATGACCAGGTCCTCTCCTCATACATTATGTATTCCAGGTCTGCCTTAGCTGGGGTCAACAAGACCCATTTCTTGGGTTAGTTATGAGACCAAAGATGCTGGTGCAGCATCATACTACTAGTCCCCTCCACCCACAGCCCAGTAAGCTCCACAATTTCTGCCTTCAGGAGTTGCATGCACACATCTACACACACACACACACACACACACACACACACACACACACACACACACACACACACACACACACACACACACACACACACACACACAAACCTTCCGCATTCAGTCAGTATACCACTGCAGCATGGAGGTCACCAGGGGGTTACCATTGCTACTGCAGCAAGTCTAGGCTGCCTCCTCCTCCCCAGGATGGATGAGCAGCCATTGGCTGCTCACTCCCATCCCCCTATGCGCAGACCCTCCTTTTGACTGTGCCACTAGATGAACATGGGTCAGGTGGGGAACACTAAGGGTTTTATTCCTCTGCATCATGGGGCTGGATAAAAAGCATCCAAATCTTCAAATCTGACTTTTAAAAGGTTACCCGCATGACTACAGATGGATACACTCATTCAGCTCACAGGTTCATTGGTATATACTAGGCTAACAACCACCAAGGCCTTTATAAGCCTAGCCACCTAGGCTGAATTTGCAATTTCCCGTCCAATGGTCAAGGTTACCTTTGAATAGATTAGGGATTGTTTCAGCTTCACAGGGATGGGGTGCCTATTCCAGAGTATAGGGATCTTTTCAGTCACATATCTGTCTCACCAGCATGAATAACTTTTGTTGCAAGCAAAGTTCAGATCCTGGATCAAGTGTTTCTAGTGCTGCTCATTTGGCAGATTTGCAAACGTTCCACCAGGACTTGACAAAAGGATGATTTATATGCCAAGCACAAATCACCTCTCAACAAGATGAATGACACCAAGTATAGAAACAAGACTCTAAGGTAATTTGTTTAGAACAATGTGTTGATATCCTAGATTCTATTGTTGAGGAACCTCTGTGGGCATTCAAACTTATAGTCGGGTACATGCAGAAGGGGGCACTGTACTCAAATGATGGGTCTGATAAGGGACAAGTAGAGTGGAACTATAACTTCCTTGGACATGGATACCATACCCTTAATTATAAGTTGGGCGACACAGAATGATTTTCTTACTACCTTGGCTAATTGTTGGTCAAACACCAGATTAATGTCTATACATGTTTTCAGATCTCTACCTACCGGTTCAACTATTAGGGGTATCTTATAAATATAAACATAATAAAGTTCAGATGCAAGTAAGACATGCTCGACAAAACTCATTAATATTACATGCTGCAGAATAAGCTAAAAGAAACAAAATTCTGCTAGTTCCTAACTTCACTACAACATTAATACCTTCATCATAAAAAGACAAGTTACTTATTATAAAGGGTTTTCCAGCATAAAGCAAACTTGAACCTATTTGCTATCTTTTTTTTCTTAACCATAACATGTTTTTAATCAAATATTTCAAAATAGCTTCTGCCCATATCTTTGAATAAAAATAACCAAGTTATGATGCTGAAATGCAGAGTATCACACATGCTTTACAACTGTCGAAACAACTTGAAAAATAATGCCTTGGCCTTGTAGAATGGAGAGATAAAGCCCTGACTATGGCCAGGATGGGCTGGCTTCAGGCAAAGAAAAATTAACTTTCACAAATTCAAGGCCTTAACAGGTAAAGCATTCAAGATAGGTTATGTTTATTTGCAGAAAGCATTATGTTGCTAATTCAGAAATGTGGAACATTTTCAGTTTCAAGTTTCAAGTTTCTTTCGGCATACAAAATAAATGAAGAGTAAACAAATGCCACAGCTGTAAACTATATACCTACACATGAACTGATTCAGAGGAACTCATTTATGGGGACATGAAAAGATGAAATATTTAAGTGCATGCATTCAAACTGATTATGTTATGGCAGCTAAGAATATGTGGGAAGAAACTACACAAAAGAATTCAAAAACTAAAACTGCACACTCATGATTATGGTTACGGACAGTAACATACAAAGAGTGAAAATATTTTTAATTTGCTTAGTCTTATTACATACAGGTCAGGCATATTTGTATCCATCAGAGGAGTCAATGTGGATGACAATTAATAAAATAGTTGAAGGAATTTATTTGGGAGGGGAAGAAGGTAAGACTTGAGAGAGATAAGCTGATGGCGGTTTAGGGTTACCAATTTGAAGGGGTACCTTAGAACTTCCCAGGTAAGGCTCATACACACAACTCAAACAAAAAGTTATAAATCAAATTGGAAAAGGATGATGGTGAATGGGGGGGGGGGGTTCAAGAAATAATGAGAGACTAGGATTTTGGGTGATGAAATTCATTAAGGAAAACGTATACAGAATATTACATTTATAATGTAGCAGAAATTATTCAAAGAACTTAGTGCAGGAAATGGAGAAAGGAGATCTTACCAATACAAATGTCTGGCAGTAGGGGTATAGAAACAGGCAAGAGGGGTCTGGAATTTACTGAATGAAATTAAGGCAAATAATTCAAGAGGGAGGGAAGGTAACCAAGTGGGATGATGCTAAGCAGAAATTTGGAGTGCAGGTTTCAGACTGCCTTCCATATCAGAGATTGGTAACACAGTGCAGGTACAGAGAAAGGGATATGGATGTTTTAAATGAAAGACCATCCCTGTTGGAGTGGTTTGTTGAATTTAAAACAGAAGCTGTTATTAAAAATACAGGGCATATCACATAATTTCTGCACCACCCACAGAGCAGGTTCCAAACAAACACCCTCTTTCTACTTATATACCTGCTGTATACTGTCTGCTGTATTACCTGGAACAGAATACCCAACTGTTTTAACAACTCCACAGAAACCAAACTGACATACTCAAATGGGGACTAAATAATATGCAGATAATATCCTACTTATTTACAACAGTATAGTCTTCACAAACGCTTACTCTCTAACTCTATTGCTTCTTTACTCCTCATTTTTCCCCTTTCATTTCTCCTGCTTCTTCTTATGTATACATATATATTTTGCTTTTGAAACCTTTGATTGTAATAAATATGTAGTGCATGGAGCACCACGATTACATTCCAAAACTGGAAAAAAGACACACCTGCTAAACAAGCAAGAGACTCGGACATAACAATTGTTACACACCCACTAAGTGCTATGACAGTCGGGTATAAGGGAAGGAAGTTTCCTCCTATGTCCACAGAAGTTTGTAGATATTAGTCTGTAAGCAACCTATTTAAATTAGGGTTGTATTTAAAAACTGCCCTTGACTTTTACCTTACTTGCTAGCTATGCAACAGCACTTGCTAAGTGCTTTACTGAATTTCAAAGCTAGTAAAACACTTATGATTTGGTCTCACTGATCGCAAACAGTTATTATGCTTTTGATACATGGATGCCAAGATTCACATCTTGAGTTTTGCTCTCAAAGTGAATTTCTTGGCATCCATGTCGCGAAAACATAACATGGTTACGATCACAGACCCGATCATAACCCTCTTGTTGACCTCCATGTAAATACATGTGTTATATGTTTACCTCTATGTATAGGCACAGTTTCCTATATGAAAATTTTCAATTTTCCATCATTATTTTGTAAACTGGCTAAGCCTGCAATTGGTCATTTGTGACCAGTGCTCTACCTTGGTAAACAAATATAAATAAATAACTTGAGTCATAGGATCATAGGCAAGAACTAGGCTACCTGCTCTTGCATACCATTTTAAGCCTAGCCAATCTCCCTTTTAAAGGTGAAAGCAAAAATGGTTGAATAAATTCGAGCCTTCAATTTTCCTAACAAAAAAAAAAAAGCAACCAAGCATGGATTTCATCCTAAATACAGTACTGTTACTGCTGTTTATGTATTGACTGCTGATATCTACTCAAATATGGAAAAAAAAATCTTCTGACAGGAGTCATTTTTCTGGGACATAAGAGCTTTTGAAACTGTAAAGCAAGCAAATTCTGCTGTCTAAATTAAGATTATGGTTTCTTCCCAAATGTGCTACAATGGTTCAGAAACTATCTGATGTAATCTTCTGTTTATTTGGTCATAACTATTGTTCCTCAGGTTCCATGAAAGGGTGTGCCAGAAGGCTCTGTTTTTGGTCTCTCTCTATTATTATTTACTATTAATCTTCCTTGGGAGCTGCCTAATCTAAACTTAAGTCTTTATTCTGATGACATAGCATTTACTGCTGCTAACAAATCTACCAATCTGACCAAGTATTTTGCAAACATGGCTTCTCTCTGATATAGAACTGTCTCAATCAAAAAACTGTCCATAAACACTACTAAATCCTCAGTCATGCTTTTTGGCACCCTCAAAAGATTAAACAAAACCAACATTCCCCTAATTTCTGATCGTGCTGGAAATGTCATCCCATCATCAAATATCACAAATATTTAGGGTTCATCTTAGATGGCACCCTCTTTATAGGTTCATACTAGGCTATCTGCCCTGGGGCAATTATAAGCCTAGCCCGATTCTGTATGGCTTATGCCACCCCTTGATTTGAGCATACTGTGCCCTTTTTAAGGTTTAGTTTACTGTGCCTCTGTCTAATAGTGACACGGGAGTAATCCCTGGGACAAACCTATGATCCCCCATCCACTTATCGAGATTCTTCTTGAAGAGATTCAGTGAGGTGCTCTGCCTCACATGAACTGGAATTCTATTCCAGAGCGAAGGGAGCCTCTGGGTTATGAACCTGTCTCTCCAGCAAGTTCTATTTATTTCTGTGCTGAGGTTCAAGTCCCTCGAGCATGTGGCTCTAAGGGATTTAGATTTACTGAGGTGGAGCATGGCCATTAATTCTGGATTTGACATAGCTTTGTATGTCAGGCATAGATCGCCTCAAAGTAGGCGGTATGCAACTGAGTAGAGCTGGAGTTTTTTTAACCGGGCAGCATATGGCATCTGTTTGAGACCCTTGATCCTGTTGGTGAGATACTTTTGGGGTCTTTCTAATTGCTGCAGGTGTCGGGTAAGGTACATCCCAAAAGGGGCATTGTATTCTATGATGGGCCTGATGAGGGATGAATAAAGGGGCACGATTACCTCTCTTGATCTAGATGTGAAATCCTTCGTGATGAGGTGGGCTATGTAGAAGGTCTTTCTAACCACTTTGGCAATGTGGTTTTCAAAGGAGAGATTGCTATCAACTTGGGTCCCCAGGTCCCTAATAACTTTCTCTGTACTTAATGGGTTTCCGCCTATGTGGTAATTTGTGGGCACATTGTTTTTGCCAAAGGGTATGACTATACATTTTTGGAATTTAGCTTTAAACCATGGTGCTGGCACCAGTTATCTGTCTCTGTGAGACCTTTTTGAAGGATGTTTGTGTCAGCTGGAGAGTTGATTATGGCGCCCAGTTTGCAGTCGTCTGCGAACTTGGTGAGCCATAGTCCTCCCACGTTGCCTGTACCTCGGAAAAGTATATACCGAACAAGAGTGGTCCCAGGACAGAACCCTGTGGGACGCCACTTGTGACCGGTTTCGAGTCTGACATGGCTCCAGCAACTCTCACTCTGTGGGTTCTGTCTTTGAGCCAGTTTGCGACCCATCTTGTGACATAGGGGTTTATATTTAAGCTGGATAGCTTCTATGATGCCCGAGTGGGGTACTGTGTCAAATGCCTTTGCAAGGTCCAGATAGGCTGTGTGGACTACCTTCCCTTCATCTATGGCTTTGGTGACTGTTTCAAAGAAGTCAACCAGCTTCAAAAGGCAGGATCTGCCCTTGACAAAGCCGAACTGGGTAGGATCTAGTGTCTGTAGGTCCCCAATGTCTTTGTTTATGAGCTCCATGATGATCCTCTCCATAGCCTTGCAGACTAAGCTAGTCAGGCTTATGGGGTGATAGTTTCCAGGGTCCGTAGAGGCTCCACCTTTGTGGAGTGGGACCACTGTTTCTGTACGCCATTCTGTGAGCACATATCCTGTAGTGAGGCTGAGATTGTATAGCTGTTTTATTTGAGGGATTAGTTCCTCTTGGAGTTCATGTAGGACGCAACCTGGGATGTCATCTGGTCCCATGGAAGCAGTGTTTTTTGCTTTGGAGAGGGCAGCCTTCACCTGAGCATCTGAGATGTTTGGGAGGCAGCCCTCTGCCGGGATAGATACTTGCTCTTTTGGGGGGGAGGGGTGGAGAAGTTTGCACTAAACCTGTCTGCCAGGATATTGGCGATGTCTGTGGGTTCAGTGTATTTTTTGTCGTTTAGAATCAACTCAGAACAAGTCTGGGAGTTGCATCCCAGGTTTCTATCATAACCGTAAAAAGCCTTATGATTGTCTTTGGTGTCCTGTGCAATTTTTCTCTCGAAGCTGGCCTTGGAGGATTTTATGAGGGATCGTAATTTTATGCTAGTACTGATCAGAGATGCCTTCCCTATTAGGGATTTTGCTCTATCATGTAGTAGCTTCCTCCTGCTGTTGTACAGTTTATTTATGGCAGGGGTCCACCAGACTGGACGCCTGCCTTTGGATGATTGGGTCTTGGTTTTGTTTGGGATAGCATGATCCATGCATTCCTGGAGATGTCCGTAGAATGCATTTATATAGGATTCTGCAGTTTGGGCCGTAGTTTCCACTGGCCCTGGGGCCTTGAAGGATTCCACTTCGGTTTTGAGAAGTGAGAAGTTCGCTTTGAGAAGTTTTTCACTGTGGTTTTCTGGGCTGGGGTCGGGATGTGGACATCCAGTGAAATTAATTTATGGTCTGATCTTACCAATGAGGGATATACTTCTGGTGTGGAGCATAGAGTCCCCATGTTGGTAATGATCAGGTCTAGTATGTTGTCCCCTCTTGTGGGAGTGGTGACTAGTTGTTCCATAGCATTTGAGTTTATAATTTCTAGGAATCTTTGGGCTAAGGTGCTGGGGCTTGAGTAGTGCTCCCAGTCAATGTTTGGGTAGTTGAAGTCGCCCAATATAATGGTGTTCGGAGAGATCTTCATGTTCTCCAATGTTTTCAGGAAAGCCGAGTGGGATTCCTGACTTTGAGAGGGTGGTCTGTAGGATGCTATAAACTGAAAAGCAGTCTTGCCCACTGATAGTTGCACATGGATGGTCTCCGACACGCCGTGCAATGCCACTAACCTGGAGGTGTGGATATCCTTGATAAATATGGAAACTCCCTCCTTTTGTGGTTCGTCCGGGTTTTGGGGCCGAAAAGCATGATATGAGGTATAGCCTGGTAGTGCTGGGGTGCTCTCTGGAGCCTTGAACCAGGTTTCTGTCACTGCACAGATATCGATGTTCTCCATACTGAGGAGAGCTTTGAGTGCGTGCATCTTGAGGTTAAGACTTTAACGTTTAGCAGCATTACCCTTAGTTTCATGTTCCTTGTGCTGTCTATGGGGGTGGGTTTGACTTTTGAGCCTTGCCTAAAAAGGCACTATGGGGGTGGCAAGAGCCTTTGCCAATATCCGAAAGCCCAGTGGTGACAGGTGCAAGCCGTCCCTAGCGAAGCAACGTGGCTTGTCGAGCATGTCATCCCAGGCTGACAGACACTGGATCCCCTTTGAATGACACCAAAATTTTAGCCGATTGTTAAAATCGATCATTTTGTCTTTGTACTGTGGCATCATTCTAGGTGAGGGTAAGATGCTGCTCAAGGTCAGGGTCATACCAGCCTGGGCTACATGATCAGAGAGCTCCTCTATGTCTCTTTTCATGTAGTCCAGGGAGGTACGTTTCAGGTCATTCACACCAGCATGTACAATGACTGAGTCATATTTGTATTTGCTTTGGAGTCACCTGAATGCTTGCATTATGTGTCGGATCCTAGCACCCGACAGGCAGCTCACCGTGACCTTCTCTTTATTCAGCCTGGTGAGCGGGACGTCAGTGTGTCTGACAATAGAGTCACCTATAACAAGAGTATCAGGTGTGTTATTCAGCCTTAAGGACTGTGGCTGCTTGGCACACTGACTTTGTGGGTTATGTGTTGTGTGTGTTTTGTTTTGAGGTAGCGTTTGCTTGGATGTCTGCTTTGGAGGTCTCTGTTGCTTAGGTAGATTTTTATTTAGAGCCTCCGAGTATGTTTTTGTGTATTTATGTGTTTGGTTCGCTGATGTGGTGGGACTATGTGATACTGGAATTGTGTTATGTGAGGTTACCTTCTCCTCCTGACTGGTTACACCAGTTTTGAGATGAGAGAGCTCAGCCTCCAGTTTGGCTAAATAGTTGCATCTCTCACATATATTTGAACCTGTTTGGAGGAGGAGAGGGTTGTCCGTGTACATGAGACAGTTGTAACATTGCCTCAAAATTCCCAGATTCACCAGCTGGACTGGAGAGGAAACCATTGACTGACCTTTGGACATGCTAGAGTAATAGGGAAAATGAATTTAAGACGGACCAATAGAGGACAGGGTAATCGTAGAGAGTATAAGAGTAAGTAGTGCTTCTGGTTTAACAGTGCTAACTTGTAGGATTACTTAATTGGACCAGTAAAGGGCCTTAGAATGAGAATATGGTGTTTAAATTGAGAGATAGAGCAGTTCTAAGGGAAAAAGTGAAGAGCCAACTTTGTGGAGCCAGGAATAGTTTAAACCCAATTAGGTGGTGCTGCCCGCTGTTGCGCTATGCACAAAAACGCGCAAAACCGCGCAAAAGAGGGTTTTAAGAGAGGAAGATGAAGGAGTTTTGGAATTGACCCAAAATGGCCAATAAAACTATAGTTTCAAGTCAGTAACCACTCCCACAGGGGCAGGCAGGCTGCTCAATGTTTTTCACTGCCACTGATCAACAGAGAGACTTCCCTTTAGCCCAAGCAAAAAATGGCCTCACAGAAACTTACAAACAGTTCAAGAACAGCAAGCCTGTAACTGAACTTTTTAAATCTCAGAAAAGTGGGAAAAAGCAAGATTTTTTTTGTTTTTTCAGAGATAGCAGAGGTTCACAAGTATCAACAAGTTATAACAGTGCAGTAAATGACCCCACACGAGTGCTAGGCCAAAGACAGATAAAATGCAAGTTTTGAGAAAAAAACGATTTTAAAAATAAGTGCAAACAGGAAATTCAGTAAACAGCTCTAGGTTGTGCTCTAAATACAGTTACTAATGCAGAAATCAAATTTAACAAGCCAGAAAATGCTCAAAATAGGCGGCTATGCAGAAAAACTTAGCAAATAAACAGAGGAAAAATACTTAAAATCTCAAAAGTGGCTCCTTTCTTCTCTCAGCGTTTTCTTCTCTTGGTGGGTGCTTCGCCAACAAGCCTGAAAAGATGCCAAAACCATGAGGCAACCAGGTTTTAAGAGAGGAAGATGAAGGAGTTTTGGAATTGACCCAAAATGGCCAATAAAACTACAGTTTCAAGTCAGTAACCACTCCCACAGGGGCAGGCAGGCTGCTCAATGTTTTTCACTGCCACTGATCAACAGAGAGACTTCCCTTTAGCCCAAGCAAAAAATGGCCTCACAGAAACTTACAAACAGTTCAAGAACAGCAAGCCTGTAACTGAACTTTTTTAAATCTCAGAAAAGTGGGAAAAAAGCAAGATTTTTTTTGTTTGTTTGTTTTTTCAGAGATAGCAGAGGTTCACAAGTATCAACAAGTTATAACAGTGCAGTAAATGACCCCACACAAGAGTGCTAGGCC
Organism: Protopterus annectens; assembly: GCF_019279795.1. NCBI lineage: Eukaryota > Metazoa > Chordata > Ceratodontiformes > Protopteridae > Protopterus > Protopterus annectens. Next base: position 11,511,605 of record NC_056744.1, read on the forward strand.
AAAGACAGATAAAATGCAAGTTTTGAGATATAGTCAACTTAAAGTTCCTTATAAATTCTAAAACCTATTAACTCCTGAAGCATCTTTTATACCGGGTAAAGGATCAAACTTGTATGACGTTTTGCTAGATTTTAAGCTGTTTGTTCACAATATTACTATGAAATTAGCTTTTGGAAGTATGAGTACTTCTGAACAGATATTTAGGAAACCTAGTAGTTATGTTCCCGTCAACCCTCCTCTCAGTGAGGATAAAATATAGTAAGTAAAATATGTGAGGATGATATTTATGATCTTTTTATTAAGGAAAATGAAGACATGACCAGAGCACAGTTTAAAGCTTTGAATAAACTGACTGCATGTCAATATTTGGATATACATCCATCAGATAAATGGGGAGGAACTGTTGTGATGGACACTACTCGATATACTGATGCCATGCTGAAAATGTTGAATAATCCTTTGACTTATTCTGAGTGTGCAAGGTCTGAAGTCAATGTATCTGTTTACACACACACATTCATGATCTATTGATGGGAAAGTGTCATTGGTAAACAATTGTATGAATATTTTTTGGTTGAACACCCACTTATACCAGTTATATATGGGCTTCCCAAGATCCATGAATCACTGGATAACCCCCCCCCCCCATGCGACCAATAGTTTCAGAGAAGGGATGGGTTACAGAGCCCTTACCCATTTATGTGGATAAGCAACTTCACCCAATTGTTGATAAAACAGACACTGTTCTTCGTGACACTAGGCACTTTTTAATGGGCTTGTTTCAATGGATAGAAGCCAATAATATTGATAAATAAATGTTTGTCACTATGGATATAGTGTCTTTATTTACCATTATCCCAAACGTGATAAGAATTGAATTTGTTAGACTCTTCCTAAGTAATAATTCTGCTTATACTTCTGACCAAGTATATTTGATATGTTTTTTATTACATGTCATCCTTACTAGCAATGTTTTTTCTTTTGCTGCAAGATACTATATTCAGAAGGTTGGTGTTGCAATGGGCACCACGTGTGTGAATACTTACACAAACACGTTGCTGGCGCAGTAGGAATCTGAATTTGTTTTTAATTAAATGAATAGATACCGAGACTCACTTTTGCATTATGTTAAGTTAGTGAATGATTTTTTTTTTTTTTTTTTTTTTTTTTACTTGGGCTGGATCCATAGAATCTTTGCACGTTTCATTCAATTATTTGCATAACACTACGTCTAGGGGTCGCCACAGCAGAACTCTGGTCCGCTAATGATTGGCAGTCGATTTTTATGGTGCCAAGTTGCCAGCTTGATGCCCGACCTTCAACGAAGGCACGCCCATTCACGCATGTTTTCCGAACGCCACTCAACCGCGGGGAGAACATGCAGTCTCCACACAGAAGGCGCTCCAGCCGAGAATCGAACGGGAGAACCTCTTGCTGTGAGGCGACAATGCTACAGCTGCACCACTGTGGCTGATTTTTAAAATTTACCTTTAAGTATTCTCAAATTGAAATCGATTTTTTTGGATGTCTGTGTAATAAAACTGTATGTGGGATTAACACAGAGGTTTATAAGAAAGCATGTAAAAAGAAAAATTTATTACATGCTTGAAAAGTATGCATCCTAAACATCTGAAAAGGAATGTTATGAAAAGTCAATTTTACAGGAATGCAAGATTACACAATAGGGATAGTGAAATGTATTCTTCATTTGATAATCTATCTGATGAATTTCATCAGAGAGGTTATCACAACTCTATAACTCAAGTATAGAATGAGGTGCTATCCAGATGAGAGCTAAGCCATTTTTTAGCAATGAAGCTAGCGATTATGTTATTAACAGGGCTGTTAGAACCAACTGTGTAAAGATTAGTTTGACCTATTCTAATAATGGACATCATGTTTGTGACATTAGTAAGAAAAACTGGAAGATACTTATGTCAGACGCTAAATTTAAATGAGTTTTTGGTGATGAAAAAGAAGTTATGTACTCATAATAACATTCCATGTGTGTTGTCCATCTCGCCTTCATTCTTCACTGGTTGGGTTCAGAAATGATTGGTTCTGACTAGGCCATATACAAAAGCTCGAAGTCTTCCACTGGCTCATGGCTGTATCCCTATCCTATCACGCACTAGTAAAGCTCTCCAGATCTTGTTTGCTGATAACAGCAGTTACCTAATGGACTATTACAGCATGTTATGACAATGAAGAAGGTCAGAGAACATACCTGCCAAATGTAACCGCTTGGTCCTCCAGGAACCATAGGTTGGGGGAAGAAGGGTGGGATGTAAGAATGAAGGCGAGATGGACAACACACATGGAAAGTTATGGTCAGCACATAACTTCTTTATGTGATGTTGTCCTATCTTGCTTTCATTCTTCACTGGTTGGGACAGCATCCCTATCACCATGTTTCTTGGGCGGCTCACGGGAGAATGTTCTTTAGAATAGTGGACCCAAAGGAGGCCCTGTTCCTGGAGACCAAATCCACTTTGTAATAAGTGATAAATGTATGAGGCGTTGCCTATGTTGCAGCAGGACAAATGGTATTGATTGGTAGCCTAGCACGAAAAGCAGAAGTTGTTGTTGTTATGTCTCTCGTAGAATGACCCTTGACTTTACAGGGAAGATATTTTTTGTTAGATTTGTGTATAAAAGTAATACAATCTGATAGCCATTTTGAAAGTGTGACCTTGGATACAGGAGCACCTTTCTTACCTTCTGAAAATGAAACAAATAATTGGTCAGATTTTCTGAAGTTCTTTGTCCTATGCAAGTAGAAACGTAATTGTCTATGTACATCCAGTTGGTGTAGCATATATTCTGCCTTGTTGCCATTGTTGGGAAAAATACTGGTAGTTCTATGGACTGATTTAAATTACACTCTGAGCATACTTTTGGTAGGAAGGATGGGTTTGTTAGAAGGGATACTCTATCTTTGTGGAAAAGCATGTCGGGGGGGGGGGGCTTTATTGCAGCTCTGAAACCTTTCTAGTAGAAGTGATGGCAATCAAAATACTTGTTTTCCATGTCAAGAACTTTAGATCACATGATGATGCAGGTTCAAAGCAGGGAAGAATCAAACAGGACAAAACAAGGTTTAGGTCCCATGGTGGTACAGGGATCTTAATGATAATCTTAACAAAATAGTGGCCTTCAGGAAGGTTTTGCATAGTCTGTGAGACATCAGATTTGGGGCTAAATCACTTGTATGAAAATTAGATATCGCTGCTAACTGGACTCCGATGGTAGCTGGAGCTGCACCTTCATTAAATAGCTTAGTTAGAAATTCAAGAATAGAACTTATAGGAGCAGAAAAGGGATCAATGTGATTACTTAATGCCCAGGAAGAAAATCTTTTCCATTTACTCATGTATAGTTTTCTCGTGGAAGCTTTATGAGATGAGATCAAGATACGTCTCACAGGAGGAGAAATGTTAGGGAGCCTGGCTATATTTGGAATCGGAGCTGTCAAGATGTCAGTTTGAGGGTTTGAAGAGAAGGATGGAGCGTTCCCAACGTATGAGTCAGAAGGTCTGGAACTGGGTCCATAACCAATGGTTCCTCCTAGAGAGGAGGCCAAAGGAAGGGGAACCAAATTTGATGAGGCCAGCATGGGGCAATAAGAATCAGACTGCTTCCCAATGAGCTGGCTTTCTAAGAACTTTGGATATCGAGGGAAGGCACGGAGGAGAATCGAGGGCCAATCATGTACAAATGCATCCCTTGGTGACTCCCCCGGAGGTGGGATTAGGGCAAAATAGCTGCTGCATTTGGCATTCATGGATGTGCCAAAAATGTCGCAGCAAGCCTGACCCCACTTGGGAAACTCATCTCTGCTACTTCTTGTTTTAGGGACCACTCATGAGGCATCAGAATAGCTCTGCTAAGTTTGTCTGCTATCACACTGGATTTCCCCGGTATGTGCGTTGCTGTCAAAGTGTTGGGAGATCACCCACTGCCATTCACTCAGAGCCATTCGACAAATGGGGTAGGACCTGGTTCCTCCTTGTTTATGTACTAAACAACTGACATGTTGTTTAGCTGTATTGCAATCGTTCCCAGCGGGAGAGAGTCCTTATGTGCTTGCAATGCCAAAAGCACCACTCTTATCTCTGAGACACTGATGTGAAAATGGGTCTTGTGATCCTGCCAAGTGCCTTGGTCTGTCCTTCCCAGATACTGCCCCTCCCCTCCCCTCCATCTGAGAGGGGTCCATGGTTACTGTGGCTAAAGGCTGTGGAAGGACAAAAGGTCGACCTGATGTCACGCGAGTGGAGTGAAGTCACCAGTGAAGGTCTTTCTTGCACGACTCTATCAGAATTTTGTGAGACATGGGTAGTTCCTGCAATGACCACTGAATGAACAGTAGCCACTGCAGAATTCTCATGTGCATGCATGCTAATGGAACTAAGTTTATCACTGCCGTCATGGTTCCCAAGACTTTCAGAACTGTTCTTACCTGTACTCTTTTCTTGGAAAGAAGGTTTAAGACCTGACGTCGTAGAACTAAAACTCTTTCTGGAGGAAGTTTTGTCATCATTTTTGTTGTGTCTAGATCAGCACCTATAAAAATGATACATTGAGATAGCAACAAGGCAGAGTTTTTGTAATTTATCGTGATTCCCAGATGAGAGCAGAGAAGTAGTGTGGTGTCTCTTGTTTGTAGTAGTAGATGCTCACTGGTGGCGGTTAGGAGCCAGTCATCTAGATATGGAAGCACTCGGAATCCTAGATGTCTCAAGTGAACCATGAACACTCTGGGGGTTGCAGTGAGACCAAAGGGCAGAGCCCAAAATTGGTAATTACTGGCTCCCAACTGAAAGTGCAGATGCCTCCTGGATGGTCTGTCCATTTTTATGTGGTAGTATGCATCCTTAAGGTCTATAGAGCACATCCAATCATCTTTTCCCAGAAAAGGAAAAAATCGACTGTAGTGTTACCATCCAGAACATTGCCTTTCTTACTGATTCGTTTAATCTGCTGAGGTCCAAAATGGGCCTCCAGTCCTCTGTTCTCTTTGGCACTAAAAAGAACCTTGAGTAAGTTTCGGATCCTATCTGGTCTTTGGGGACTTTTTGGATGACTCTTTTGTCCAGCAACTTTTGAATTTCTAGAGTTGCCTGTTCCCTCTGACTGGGTGAAACTTCCAGGGTGTTCTTTATGTTTGAGATGGGAAGGGAGAAGGGTATAGAGTAGCTTCTGGATATGATACTTTGTACCCTTTTGTCCTTTGTTATTCCCAGCCAGGCTTCTTGGTACAAATACAAGTGATCCCAGACTGCCTCCAGAGATGGACAGATGGGCCTCCCTTCAGGAGCGCTGAAAGGGGCTACCATGGAATGAATCCCTGTCATCCTGATTTTGTGGACCTTCTCTGCCACGTGGACAACATCTCCTATTACTACTTCCCCCTCTGCCCCTGGAGGAAGAGTCACCACTTGTGTCCTGAAAAACTCTCTGGGATTTTCGGAACCACATCTTTCCTCCTTTTTGACCTTTTGGGTAAGGTCTAGAAGGCAGGGAAAAGTGGACTCCTATGGCAGAAAGAGTTTTCCCTTCTTGCTCACACCTGGTGAGTGTGTCCTTAATTTTCGGCCCAAAGAGAGACAAGCCATCAAAGGGGGCACTGATAAAGGTAGACTTAAAGGATTCTGCAAAGTCACATAAGCACATCTAGGAATGCCTCCTCAGGGAAATTCCTGAACCCACTGCCCTACTCACTCCATCTGCTGCGTAAGAAATAAGCCTCATGGAGTTAACCACAGAATTTAAGGTGGAGAGCTGAGAGGAAACCTTGCCTGGATACCCCTGCAGCTACTGAACCTTGTAGAGTATTCTCCTAGCTCCTTTAGGAGATCTCTTTGTAGCCTAGTAAAGTGTGTCAGGTAGTTCAATGATCTGAGTGCAAAGGTCGCTGAAGAGGACATGTGCTTTCCGTATCTGTCCATCACTCGAGACTCCTTGTTCAGCAGATGGACAAATGAGGATGTCTCTGAAAGTTCCTTTTTGGTGGCTGCCGCCACCACCATAGCATCTACTGGGACACCCTCCTGTCTGAAGGTACAGTTATAAATTGGTTTGGCCTCTGAAGAACAGGTTCCACCGAGTCTGGAGACTCCCACTCCTTGCGACTGTAACTCTATGAACTTGTCGAAAGGCAGAGACACCCAAGTGGCGGAAGGAGGAGACCCAAAAGCCTTCACGTATACAGAATCCTCCTCAGAAGGGTTGATGGACTTCCAGCTGCCTCTCAGTTTAAGGATTTCTGGGATGTCAGCAAAGGAGACATCCTCAGGGGGCGGCCGAGGGAACCCTCCTAACTCATCAAGGTCTGTGTCGAAAAGTGACTGACTCCTCTGGGGAGTCTAAATGCTTCTTCTTGCAGTCTCTCCTATGAGGGACCTCTTCAGTATGGTATTCTGGAGAAGTTTTGGAAGAGAGGGTTACCCAATGGGGTATCCTGAGGCCTAGAGTCTCCGCATGTCTGTGGATGGTGTGGTGCCGAGACAGATGCCGGTGCCTTTGGGGGAAGAATGCCAGGACCCAAGAGTGAAGCTGTCTGTGGAGACAGCACTCTCATCACCTCAAAAGCCCCCCTCCCCTGATCCGACACCTCTGGCTCCGAAGAACCAGAAGGCATCCCTGGAACCAAGGGGGTTGGCTCGGAGGCTGATGTAGGAGCCAAGCTCACCCGCGCCGAAGTCCCAAGACGCAAGTTCGGATCCGACAAATGTCCGATCCAATTCTCCTCCCTAGACCCGATCGGAGAGCGTCAGCTCCTAGACCCCATGAGTTCAGATGGAACCGAGGATGTCGGAGCGGATGTCTGGGCCGAAGATCCTGGGATGGGTCTTGGCACCGAGGGTTTCACTATAATGGGTTCTAGGCATCCTGGCTCTGAGGTCCCAGGTCTGCCTGGAGGAGGAATTGATGTCGAAGGGGAGGTCTTGGTCGGTTCAGAATCCCTCAGAGTTGGAACCGATAGTCTGACCAGTGCTGGTGTTCTTAAAAGTCTGTGCACCACCCAATCTACGTCATCATCAGAAAGACTCCTGCAGGACCGAGAGGAGGGAGCAGGAGATCCTATTGGTTCTAGAAGAGGTGACCTTAAAGTAGGGAAGACCAGTACCAATTCCAGGGACAGGCTCCGTAATTCAAACTATCAGCACGGATACTAAAGGAGCTGATGAGGAAGATTTTTCGGGACTAGCAATCTTTGGGTCCGGAGATGTAACTTTGGTCTGCTTTTTTGCTGGCTCCGACTGGACAGAAGAAGGAGATGACCGTTTTCCAGATCTGTCAGATTTGGATGAAGGAGACTTGGTCAATTTTGAAGATCCCTGACCTTCTTCTAATGTTTCAGTGAAGGGGGACTTCAATAAACCTCTTACTATAAGCTTGTTCTTCCCTTCAAGCAGCACTCTAGAACTAAAAGAGTGGCAAATAGAACAGGATTCTTGCAGATGCAGAGCTCCTAAACAGTATACAGAAATAGTGTGCCCATCCATGATGGGCATTTTTTGGTTGTATTTCACACACTTCTTAAACCCAGAGGGATTTGCATTCTTTATGTTCCTTAGACATAATCAGTATATTAAAGTCAACAACAAAAGTATAAGAAGATGTCCAACAACTCAGTAATTAGACAAAAATCAAAGGCATCACTATACTCTAAATCTATATCAAACAATTTTATATATATATATATATGTATATATATATATATATATATATATATATATATATTTTTTTTTTTTTTTAACAAGAAGTAATATCAATTACAGCAGAAGAAAGGGAAGGGGTGGCAGTTCTCTAACGGAAACGAAGCTGCCTAGCAGAAAAGGGAGGGGGAAGGAAGAAAGAAGGCAGAAGGCCCTCTAACTTAAATGGGCAAACAACAGCCCCCTAACTTAAACAAGCTGCAGGTTTTAGTTAGGAAGAAGCAACACAAAACAACAATTTTCTCAGTAACACACACTAATTTAAATGAGTGTGTAAAAAGGGCTTTAACACTAAAAATTAAGCCAGGATAGGGAATAACACAGGACTGACTAAGAAAAAACGATGGCCAGAAGCAAAGCAGAAGAGCGAACTCTCTTAAAAATAACAGAAAACTACTTAAACACTAATTGCTAACTAAATAACAGCCAAAAACAGCCACTATATTTATAATAAGAAAAAAATTGTTCAAATTTGTCAGAGCCAAAATGGAAGCACCCGATCTGTTAAGCAGCAAACGAGATCTGGGGAGCTTTACTAGAGCATGATGGGATAGGGATACAGCCACAAGCCAGTGGAAGACCTCGAGCTTTTGTTTACGGTCGAGTCGGAACAGAGGATCAGTTCCGAACCCAACCAGTGAAGAATGAAGGCGAGATAGGCCAACATCACATCCTAGGTTTTCATATAAGAATTTTAATCCTATCAAGAGGATGTCGTGCTATAAAACTTTTGTAATAAGTAATGAACCTATTCAGATCTTAAAGGAACTTTTATGTGTGGAGGATGCAATGTTTTTAAGTACATCAGGGAAGGTTCATAGGTGTTTACTAGGCTAACAACCACAAGGGGACTTTTTAAGCCTAGCCACGCATCCCACATCTCTGACAAGTTCTGATACCCTTGATAAGTGTAAGCATGGGCTTGGGAGATGAACCTCTTACAGGTTACCTGTGTCCATTAGAGATATAGGTGCTAAACCAGGGATGAATTTCTGGTTTCCCATCCAATTGTCCAAGTTGCAACTGAACTGGGTTAGGGAGGAACTCTGCTTCACATGGATGGGGAACCTGTTCCACAGATGGGGTAGTCTCCAGTAGGTCCTATTTATACCACAGGCACGGTTCAAGTCTTTACAATGGGTAATTCTGGTGCCGTTTGTTTTGTGGACATGCAGGAGGTCCATCAAAGTGGGGTCTGACAATGTCCTGCATGCCAGGCACAGATCTCCCCTCAAAAGCCTGTAGAAGACAGAATACAGGGATAGGGCCTTTAGGTGGTCTGCATAGGACATTTTACTTATGAGCTGTACTCTTTTAGTGAGGAACCTCTGTGGACGTTCCTGTTGTTAGATGTGCCTGGTTAGGTACATACCAAAAGGGGCATTGTACTCAATGATAAGTCTGATGGATGCCGAATACAGTGGAAGAATGACTTCCTTGGACTTAGATGCCATATCTTTGTTTATAAGTTGTGCAACACAATGATTTTTTTCACCACGGCTAGATTTACTATCTGTGTGTGTCCCTAACTCCCTGACAACTGGGTCAACTCTAAGCGGTGTGTTGTGAATATGATAGTTACCAGGAATGGATAACTTCCCAAAGGATACTATTACGCATTTCTTGGCATTTAGTTTTAGTCCATGGCTCTGACATCAGTTGTCTGTGTCAGCCCCTCCTGGAGAACATTTGTTTCAGTGTTAGATTCAATGACAGCTCCTAATTTGCAATCATCTGTAAATTTAGTCAGCCAGAGACCACTGAGACTGGCCTTGACTTCTGAGAAGTAAATGCCAAAAAAGAGCAGTCCAAGGACTGATCCGTGAGGGATTTCACTTGTGACTGGCCTCTTTGTAGAGGTGGACTCCCCAGTTCTAACTCCCTGGGTCCTGTCTGTGAGCCAGTTGGCTATCCACTGAGTGATATACGGGTTTGTACCCAACCTCTTGAGTTTGTCAACAATGCCAGAGTAGGACAGTGTGTCAAATGCCTTGTTCAGGTCAAGGTAGGCAGTGTGAACGATTTTACCCTCATACATTGCTTTGGTGACCTTCTCAAAGAAGTCCATCGAGTTGAACAGACATGATCTACCCTTGACGAAACCAAACTGGGTTGGGTCCAGTGTCTGAAGGTTTACTATATCTCTACTGATCATCTCCATGATAATTCTTTCCAAGGCCTCACATATAAAGACTAATGAGACTTATGGGTCTGTAATTTCCAAGGTCTGCACATGGCCCACCTTTGTATAGAGGGATGACTGTTGTCTTTCTCCATTCATAAGGCATGAAGCCTGTTTGGAGGCTACAATTAAACAGTAACTCCAGAGGCTCTGATAGGTCATGTTTCATGCTATTTAGAAGGCATCCTGGGATATTGTCTGGGCCCACTGATGCAGTGTTCTTGGTCTTAGAGAGAGCATTAAGGACCTGTTCCCTAGTGATAGTAGGGGGAGTTATATTTGATATTTCCTGTGGGAATGTTGAGGGTGAGAGAGGGGTAAAGTTGGAGCTGAATTTATCAGCCAGGAGGTTTGCTATATCTTCTGGCTCAGTATATGTGGCTCCATTTACAATGAGCTCGGCACACAATTGTGTATTGCCTTTGAGGTTGCAGACATAGCTAAAGAATGCTTTGTGGTTGTCCTTGGCCTGGGAGGCCAAACTTACCTCAAATTTGGCTTTGGCAGACTATCTGTCCTCTTAGTTGTTTGTTTAGTTTGATGAGAATGCTTTTATCCTGGTGGGTGCTGCACCTCCTAATTTTTGTCATGATTTTCTTTCTCCTGTTATACAGCCTACTTATTTTGCGATTCCACCAGGGTGGCTTGTTTTTTTAGTTACTTTTGTACTTCTTTCTGGTGGGTACAGCTGTTTCTATGCAGCTACAGGGTTTCTGTGAACATTTCTGCATAGACAGCAGTGTTCTCAAAGTTTTTGGGGGCTTGAAATTTTACCAGGTTCTCACTTAAAAGCAGGAGGTTATAGCATTAGATTTTTTCATACATCCAGTTACAGGTTGGAAGCATAATTTCAATTTCTACACTGACTGTAGTATGTAGAATATTGTTTATTTTGCATGATGTGATACTTGTCACAGTTACTATGTAGGAAAGACAAATCACTGTTTTAAGGATAGAATTAGGGAGCATCTTTACAACATGAGATGTTATACTAAGAATGCACTAGGTAAGCATGCGGCTAAGGAAGGGCACACACGTTTACATTTTTTTGTGATGGAAGAGGTGGTGATGTTAAAACCTACACTGAAAAGCTTGAGATTAAATGGATATTACTGCTTCAAGCAACAAGAGGTAAGGAACTAAAAGGGTTTGTCCCTTTAAATCCTGCCTTTATCCTTTGCCAGAAGTGCACCAGGAGTCCATGAGGTAGAAGATTCAAATGGAGGATGTATGATGTTTGTTAAAATGAAGTTTAGATCCCAAGTAGGAACTGTATGTTTCAGAGGAGGCCTTAACATGATAGTGTCTTTCAAAAAGAGTCATAATTGAATGGTCATTATCTCCTATATGAAAATTTGAGGTTGCTGCCAGTTGCACTTCTACTGAGGCTGCTGCTGCTGCTCCATCATTAAAAATATCTGCTAAAAACTGAAGAATGATATCAACTGGTGCTGTAAAGGGATCTATGTTCTTGTCATTAGCCCATACTGCAAAATTTTCCACTTGCTTTTTTAAAGTTTTCGAGTGGATGACTTATGAGACGATAAAATTGTGTTTTACTGGTGAGGATAGGGGCGGAAACCTGGCAATTAAGAGAAATGAAGCAGCCAAACTGTTAATTTCAAATTGTCTATGTTGCGATGAACCATCCCTGATGGATGCATCAGAAGATCCGGAATTGGGTCCAGGAACCAGGGTTCGTCCCAGACATGAAGCTGAAGAATGGGGATGACGGTTGTCTCCAACAAACTTGCTTTCTGTAGTAGCTTTGGGATAAGTGGAACAGGGGGAAAAGCATAACGAAGTCCTGTGGGCCAATCGTAAACAAGTGCATCCCTCGGTGACTCCCCCATTGGAGGGATTAGGGCGAAGTAGTTGCTGCATTTGGCATTGTTGGGTGATGCAAAAAGGTCATAGGAAGGCTGGCCCCATTTGCGAAATATCACATCCGCTATTTTCTGGTTGAGGGACCACTCATGTGGCCATAAAATGGCTCTGCTTAACTTGTCCACAATCATGTTGGGCCTCCCTGGGATGTGTGTTGCTATTAGAAAGTGGTTGAAGGCTACTGCCCAATGCCAGACCCTGAGAGCTTCTAAACAAAGTGCTTGTTGATGCACCATACTACTGACATATTGTCGGTCTGGATTGCAACTGTCCCTGAGGGAAGAGAGTCCTGAAATGCTTGCAATGCTAAAAGCACTGCTCTCATCTCTAGGACATTTATATGCAGGTGAGCCTCGTGATCTTGCCAGATGCCTTGAACTGTCTTCCCCAGAAAATATCCCCTCCCCTCACCCTATCTGGGAAGTGTCCATGGTCACCAAAGCTAGAGGTTGAGGAGGAATAAAGGAGCGGCCCTGAAGAACTGATTGTGAGTGGAATCACCATTGTAGGTCATTCTTGAAGTTTTTGGTTATCATCTTGTGAGACCATGGGAAGTTCCAAGAACAACCATTGAGCAAATAGCATCCACTGGAGTACTCTCATATGGAGGCGAGGCAGAGGAACTAGAATGATGGAAGCAGACATTTTTCCTAGTACCTGTAGAACCAGTTTTGCAGTGGTTTTGGATTTTTTCATGAGTGTGTTGAGTAGATAACAGAGATTCTATACTCTCTCTGAACAGAGTCTTGCTATCTGAGCTGTCACATCTATTTCTGCCCCTATGAATCTTAAAGACTGCGATGGCTGTAGCACGGACTTCTCATAACTTACTGTAATACCTAGTAAGGAGCAGAGGTGAAGGACATGATCTCTTGACTGAAGCAATTGATGCCTGGTCGGGGTGGATAACAGCCAGTCGTCCAGGTATGGGAATATGCAGATTCCCTTGCATCTCAGGTGAGATGCCACTACTGCCATACATTTGAACACTCTGGGGGCTCTAGTGAGACCAAAGGGCAGAGCTCGAAACTGGAAGTGACTGGCTCCAAGCCAGAAGTGTAAGAACCTCCTGGACTATCTGCCCATTTTGATGTGGTATACGCGTCTTTGAAGTCTATAGAGCACATCCAGTTGTCTTTTCCCAAGAAGGGAAGTATCAATTGCAGTGATAACGTCCGGAACCTTGTCTTTTTTACTGATTTGTTCAGTGTGCTGAGATCCAGAATGGGTCTCCAGGCCTCTGTTTTCTTTGGAAATAAAAAGAATCCTGAGTAGGTTCCGAACCATTTCTGGTCTGCAGGGACTTCTTGGATGACTCTTTTGTTTAGCAACTTTTGAACTTCTATAGTTGCTTGCTCCTTTTGACTGGGTGGAACATCTGGAACAACTTTGTTTTTGGGAATGGAGAAGGGGATGATACATCCTCTGGATATTATGTCCTGCACCCATTTGTCATTGGATACGTTTTGCCAGGTTTCTCGGTGCAAGGATAATCGCCCCCCAACTGCCTCCAGAGGGGAGCAATCGGGCATTCCTTCAGGGGCGCTGGAAAGTTCTCCCAAGGAAAGATTCCCTAGAGCCTTGGTTCTGCAAACTCCCTCACTCTGCCGTGAAAGTGACGTCTCCCATTGTTTTTCCCCCCTCTGCCCCTGGGGGAACTTTCACCTTGTGTGTCTTGATAAGACCTCTGTGATTTTCTGAACCACATTTTTCCACTATCTTTTTGGCCCCTGGGAAAGGGTATGGTAGGAGTGGAGAAACTTACTCCAATGGCAGACGAGGTCTTACCTTCTTGTTCACACCTGGTGAGTGTTTCCTTCACTTTTGGCCCAAAAAGGGATGAGCCATCAAAGGGAGTGTTCATGAAGGAAGACTTGAAGGGCTCCGCAAAACTGCATATGCACATCCAAGCCTGTCTCTGGACAGAGATGCCTGCTGCCCTACTCGTTCCATCAGCTGCTTAAAAAAATCAGCCTCACAGAAGAGTTGACTACTGAATTTAAGGTTGCGACCTAAGCAGTGACTTTTTCTACCATTGCATTGGCTACTGCTCCTTGAAAGGAGACAAATGAAGGGAGACTAATAATTCTTTAATCAGGTCCCTTTGAAATCTTGCAAAGTGAGATAGGAAATTCAGAGACCGCAAGGTAAACGTCATTTATGCAAAGCCATGCTTCCTGTTACCTATCCATAGTCCTGGAGTCTTTATTAGAAGGATGAACAGAGGTACTCGTTTCAGAGAGTTCCTTCCTGGTGGCTGCCACCACAACCATGGCATGAACTCCTACACCTTTTGTAAGGAAATGTTTATCTTTGGGGGCAGTAATGTATTTATTTGGCCTCCTAGGAGTAGGATCTATAGTATCTGGGGTCTCCCAAGCCTTTCGAGATACAAGGTTGATAAGCTAATCGAAAGATGGAGTCACCCAAGAAGGTGAAGGGTGAGACACAAAGGCTTTCAGGAATACTGACTCCTCAGTAGAAAGGGAAAAGGACTGCCAATCACCTCTCTGTTTTAATAATGCTAGAATGTCTCCAAAGGAGACATCTTCATGAGGTGATAGTGGGGATCCTGCTGCCTCGAGGTCAGTGTCAGATGTAAAAGACTCTTCTGGAGAGTCCAGATGTCCTCTTCCGAGGGACCTCTTCAGTGGGATACTCTGGAGAGGTTTCAGAAGAGGAGGCAGTACCCTGAGGTACATCCAGAGTCCTAGCATCCATGCAGACCTGTGGAGAGTGTGAGTGAGAGGACGAAGGCATCTGATACAAAGAGGTAGGAAGAACTGATGAAGGTTGAGTCTCAGACTGTGAAGAAGTCAAGGCCCTCCTTATTGCCTCGAAGGCAGACCCCCCCCCACACTTAGAAGAGGTCTCCCGATCTGACAGACTATTTGTCGGAGCTGAAGGCCTCACCAGAATGAAAGAGGGATGCTCTGAAGCAGAGGTAGGAGCTGACATCACCTGAGCTGAAGCCCCCGGGGACAAGACAGGTTCGGAAGAAATCCGAAAAGTCTCCGTGGACCCAAATGGGGAGTGTCAGCTCCTAGAGATCTCCTGCACCGAAGGCAAAGAAATGCTCGGGGCCAATTTCAGACTCAGGGAGGTTAGGAGTCCCGGAGCTGACATCGACACAACCTGGATGTCAGAATCTTCCAGCTCCGAAGCATGTGGATGGACCAGAGGAAGAACTGCCATATGAAAAAGGGTTTTTGTCTGAACCGATACCTTTGGTTTTGGATCCACAAGAATTCTGGCCAATGCAGGTGTCATCAAAAGTTTCTCTATGACCCTGCCAACATCTTCATCTGATAGACTCCTGGTGGATTTGGTGGATAAGGAAAGAGATCTTGAAGGGGCCAAGACTGGAGAAGCTAACCTGGAGGAAATCATTTCCATTGAGGGTGATCGGCTCCTATGTTTCTGCTGTGATTCCTGTTCCAAGGGAATACTGGAGCCAGGAGTTGATGTCAGATCCGAAGGAGCTTATGGATCCATCAGTTTTGGTGCTTTCTGCTTCGGCTCCGATGAGGATCTCAGCTACAATGAAGATCTTTTTGAAGTTTTCTCAAGTGTTTCGGCAGATATAGCCTCAGAAAAAGGCGTTTTCAAGAGGCCCTTCCATATTAATTTATTTTAATGCTCCATCAAGGCCCAATGAATGAAATTATCGCAGATGGAGCAAGACTCCTGTAAGTGAATGACCCCTAAACAGTATACGCACAAAGTGTGCGAATCACTAAGGGTTTTTTTTACATTTCTAGCACTTTTTAAAGCCTAATGGCTTACTACCCTTTTGTGACATTATGAAGAAAAGAAAATAGATGATACACAGTCACTCAGGTAACTTTAAGTCCTCTAACTTTAAAGGACTTAAAAAAGTTTCTCACTCTGACAAAAAACGTTTAAAATGAAAGATTATATGAAAGATTATAGTTTTAATTGAAGGTTAAAAGGGTCTAAGGGAAGAGGAATGTCCTCTAACTTAAAAAAACTACAAAGACAGACAATAGTAATATAAAAAAGTGTGTGTGTGTGTGTGTGTGTGTGTGTGTGTGTGTGTGTGTGTGTGTGTGTGTGTATATATATATATATATATATATATATATAAAATTGCTAGCTAATGCAAAGGATTAGTACTTAGCCCAAAGCTACGACTGAATGAACCTCTTCGCTGCTCAGAAAATGAGATCTGAGGTAATCGGGAGAGGAATTATAGGTAAATGTATAGCCCACGAGCTTTCCTGAAGGACTCGAGCTGGAAAATTAGCGGAGACGGATCGAACCCACAAGTAAGAATAAAGACAAGACTGACAGCATCACATCAGCTGTTTAGTCTATCCAGACCCAAATATGCACTTCAGGTAAAACCGGAACCTTTCGACATTCAAGTTAAGAAATAAGAAGTTATGTACTCACCATAACATTCCATCTGAGTAGGTGACTTCATTTGTCTGCAACCTTTGGGTCTTGGATCCGACTTCGGATCTGAGCCGGCAACTTATTTTACAGCTTATGGATCCGAGCTCCTAGCTCCTCCCCTTACCCATAATCCCCTGCCAAACCTGATTGACCTCAGATCAAGTTTGCCCTTATACCAAATCTCAGACCAAAAGTGTCCCGAAAGGAACCAAGAAAGGACATTCAAGAAAGACTTCTGAAGGCCGGGGGGATGGTTGCAGACAAATGAAGTCACCTACTCAGATGGAACGTTATGGTGAGTACATAACTTCTTAATCTGAAGTAGGGACTTCATTTGTCAGCAATCTTTGGGACAGAGTCCCCAGCTACCTGAATCTTGGGCGGCCATCATGGAAGGATGTTCCAGAGCACTGCGGAGCCAAAGGATGCTCTTCCCTCTGGAAATAACGTCCAGCTTATAATGGTTGATAAAGGTATGAGATGAGGCCCAAGTGGCTGCAGAGCAAATATCATCCAAAGATACCTCTAAATCTAAAGGCAGCAGAAGTAGATATGGAGCGAGTAGAATGTTCCCGTACTCCCTGAGGTGCGGGCCTCCCCGAAGTTTCATAGGCCAGCAGAATACACTGTGAAATCCATCGTGATAAGGTGACCTTAGGAATAGCTCTACCCAGATTGAATTTGGCAAAGGAAATGAACAACTGATCGGATTGTCTGTGACCAGCAGTCCTATGAATGTAGAAGCGCAGTTGTCTGTGCACGTCTAAGGAATGCAGCTTGTATTCCCCTTTATTCTGGTACTTAGGGAAGAAAACTGGCAGGTTAATGGACTGATTGATATTGGTTTCTGAGGCCACCTTAGGAAGAAAGGAGGGATTGGTCCTGAGGTACACACTATCCTGATGAAAAATCAAGTAGGGAGGTTTCACACAAAGGGCGTGAAGTTCGGAAACCCTTTTCGCTGACATGATGGCGACAAGGAACGCCGTTTTCCAGGAAAGGTATTTAAGTTCAGCCGAGGCAGCTGGTTCAAAGGGAGGGGCAGTCAAGGCTTGAAGGACTAATGATAGATCCCAAGGGGGTACAGCTTCCTTGACAGGAGGCCTGAGCAGGAAAGTACCCTTGAGGAAAGTTTTACATAATTTCGCAGTCATCAAGGGACCTGTCTCGTGTCCCACATGGTAATGAGAAATGGCTGCAAACTGAACCTTGACCGTAGAACTAGCTCCCCGTTGAAAAAGTCCGGTGAGGAAATCCAAGACGGACGGCAACGAAGCCGTGAAGGGATCTATGTTATGGTGTCCCGCTCAGATGGAAAAGCGCTTCCATTTACTGCGATAGATTTTTCTAGTGGAAGGTTTATGTGCTGCCACCAAGATGGCTTTAACTGGTGAAGAGATGCTGGGGGTCCTGACTAAGAGTGGAACTGGAGCAGCCAAGCTGTCAGCTTCAGGTTGTCCAGATTCGGGGTCGGTAGACCTAAAGGATGGGATATTAGATCCGAAATGGGATCCAGAATCCAGGGAGGATTCACCAGATGAGACCACAGGTAAGGGAACCAAGTTTGATGAGGCCAGAATGGGGCAATGAGGATCATTCTGCTCCCCAACAGAGAGGCTTTCTGTATAAGTTTCAGCATCAGGGGTAGAGGAGGATAGGCATAAAGGAGACCGGGAGGCCAAGCATGCACTAGAGCGTCTCTCGGGGTTTCCCCGAAGGGGGGAATCAGAGCGAAGAAGCTGGAGCATTTTGTGTTTGAGGGAGTGGCAAAAAGATCACAGCAGGGTTGCCCCCATTCGGCAAAAATCCGCTTCGCTACCTGGGAATTGAGAGAACACTCGTAAGGGGAAAGAATAGTATGGCTGAGCTTGTCCACCAGAATGTTGGACCGTCCCAGAATGTGCGTTGCGATAAGGAAGCGGTTGGTGGAGATCGCCCATTCCCACACCCTCACGGCCTCTAGACAGAGAGGGTAGGACCTGGTTCCACCATTTGTTGATGTACCAGACAACTGACATGTTGTCCATCTGTACTGCAATAGTTCCTACGGGGAGAAGGTTCTGAAGTGCTTGCAACGCCAACAGCACCGCCCTCATCTCCAGAACGTTGATATGCAAGGAGGTCTCTGTGTCGTTCCACGTGCCTTGGACCGTTCTGCCTGAGCAATGCCCCCCCCCACCCGAGGCGAGAGGCATCCGTGGTCACCGTGGCGAGGGGAGGCGGCGTGCAGAAGGGTAGTCCCGTATGGAGGTCCAGGGACTGGAGCCACCATAAGAGGGCCCTCCTGCAAGAGGAGGAGAATGGATTGAAGGGTGACCATCCGGAATTTTTCTTTGGTTACTGACAGGTTCAAGAGTGAAAAGTCGAGAATCTGTCTCAAGTCCCCCGTCTTTTTTGGCACCAGAAAGAACCTGGAGTAAAACCCTAATCCGAGTTGAGCTGGGGGGGACGGGCTGGATGGCTCTTTTTTCTAGCAGCTGCTGAATTTCTGCAGCTGCCGCCTCCCTCTGATTGGGTGGTACATCGGGGAGGTTTTTGAGTCTGGGGACATGGTGCAGTGGAATTTTGTAACCTCTGGATATGATACGAAGCACCCATCGATCTGACGTAATGGACTCCCAAGCCGCCAGGTGCTTTGAGAAGCGCCCCCCGACTGCCTCCAGAGTGGAGCAGTCGGGCAACCCCTCAGGGCTGCTGCATGGGCCGATCAGAGAAGGTTTCTCTGGACCCAAAATTTCTCGGGGTCCCTCTGCCTCTAGGGCGGCATCCTCCCTGTCCTCCTCTGCCATGGAAGGACTGGTTGTCCGGAGCAGGATGGGAATGTTGCGATTTCCAGAACCACATCTTCTTCTGTCCCTTTTGGTTCTTGGAGAAGGACCTCTGGGGAGCAGAAAAGCAGACTCCAATGGCAGACAATGTCTTCCTGACCTTTTCGCTCTGGACAAGTATCTCGCGAACGGTCTTGCCAAACAAGGCAGAACCATCAAAGGGGGCATTCCCAAAGGACGCCTTAAAGGGCTCCGCAAAGTCACAATGTCGGAGCCAGGCCTGACGTCTTATGACTAGACCTGCTCCGCTGGCTCTAGCGGCACCGTCTGTGGCGTGGGACAAAAGCCGCATAGAGGTATTTGAAACAGATCTTAGAGTGGCCATACGAGTGGAGTACAACTGCTTGTCCTCCGCCGACATGGACTCTGGGGGGGAAGCAGCATATTCTTTGATAAGATCTCGTTGCATCCTGATGACATGTGCCATGTAGTTTCAGGGACCTTACTGAGAAGGTCGCTGAACTAAATACCCGCTTCCCGAGGCGATCCATTGAGCGGGACTCCTTGCTCGGTGGATGGACCGAGGGGCTCTCCTGAGCTAATTCCCTCTTCGTGGGTGCCGCCATCAACATGGCATCTACGGGGGGACCCTTGCTCCAGTGGGACCGGTCTGCAGGGGGGACTCAAAATTCTATCCGGGCATTTGGGGACTGGCTCCACAGTGTCCGGCTCCTTCCACGCCCTGGTGGTGATAAGGTCCACTAGGGGGTCGGCTGGAGGGGACACCCAAGAGGTAGACGGGCCTGCTTTGAATGCATCCAGGAACACGGACTCGTTGGAGGAAGCCTTGGGGGCAGACCACCCCCCCCCGATCCTGAGCATTTCCATGATGTCTCCAAAGGAGACATCCTCGAGGGGTGACCTTGGGGAGCCTTCCACTTCATCCAAGTCCATGTCCTCTGTTAAGGACTCGGGGGAGTCCACGTGTCTCCTCTTACACTTATGCTTGCGAGGCACTTCCTCGGGGGGACTGTCCGAGGAGGTCTCACCAGCAATATCCTGTTCCAGTGGAACAACCTGGGACATCGAAGCAGGCTGTCCCTGTGGCCGGGTGATGGAAGCCTGAACCAGCAGAGAGGGAGTGCAGGGTGGAGCCGATGCAAGGACTGGGGGGTCCGGATGCTCTCAACAGAGCCCTCTCCACTACATCGTAGGCCAAGGGGGAGCCGCTCTCCCTGGGACCCGAAAGCCGGCCCCCACTCAGATCCGATGAAGGGATAGGAACTGGCGCTGAGGCCACTGGATCCGAAGGACCCGTGTGCTCCAACCTGGACGGAGCCGAAGGCACACTGAATCCCTCGGATCTGAAGCTCGGCCCACGGCTCCGAGAGGTCAGATCCGACGAAGGACCCGACAGACTCGAGGGCAAGGTCAGATCCGAAGTACCCAGTATTTTCGGCGCCAACCCACCCCCGGCTCCAACGCTACCCGGGTCGGAGAAGGAGCTATCGGGGCAAAAAAAGGTGTCGAGCTCCCCCTCAAAGGGGGGGGGGGCAAGAGCACTCCCATCTGCAGCTGGGCCTGGATGAACCTTCTCATCATCCGGTCCAAGTCTGCATCAGAAAGACTATAGGTAGATCTCGACGAGGCCACCGAGGCGGGCCGGGAATGCCGCCTCGATGACCTCGACGGAGATCGAGTCTCCTCCTCCTCGGGTCCCGGGGAAAAGCAAGAGAATCGGATCCGAGGAGGAGGAGACTTGGAAACAGTGGAGGGAGAAGCCCGCTTAGCTGGGGGGGGGGCCGAAGCGGAGGCCTCGGCCCGCCGCTTGTGGTGCTTCTCCCTCCTTTTCTCCCTCCTGGCCTCCCTTTCCTCCGGCGTCTTAGTGGGAGTTTGAGTCCCGGCTGGGGGAAGGGGGGCAGGAGTGGCTACCACCACGGACTGAGGAGGAGCCACGGGAGTACTGGAGGCCGAAGCCGGATCCGGGGGCAAAAGTCCCACCAGAACCAACTTCGACCTCCGCTCTTTCAGTGCCCTGGGGTTGAATGCTGCGCAAATGGAACACCCCGAGGACAGGTGTTCAACCCCAAGGCACCAAACACACCCAGTGTGGCCATCCGCCAGTGAAAGC
>NC_056744.1:11542715-11580215 GCF_019279795.1 Protopterus annectens
GTGAACTACTGGCATGTATGCAATCATTTTGGATGCCCTCAGGAATGGGTTTCATATTAACCCAGGTGGTTCTCAAGGCAACACATCTAGCTACAAATGTCTTGAATCAGCTTTTTCCATGACCTTTCCTAATTGGTCACACAACTTGTCCACGGTGTGTATTTAAACAGCAAACAAGATCATATCTCCTTTTGCAAGGATGTACACCCTGTGCAAGAAGTGATGCCTACTGGGTCACAGCTGCATGCAGATACATGTTAGCATAACATGCTCAGTCTAACTCTCCTGTTCAAATCTCAATAACTGACAGAGCTGGAAGATGCCTTTAGATGGGTTTTAGCTCCCTACTACGGTACATAATTCAAAAGCAATGTCTAGCCAGGATCTTGTAGGAGAAGATCCAGATCCAGGTGGTTTGTGGACAGGGCACTCAGGAGACATCTAAAGTAATGTTAAAAAATAAAGCTTAACTGCACAGTTTGTCCATCACAGTGGATTCTAACATTTGGCTGTGTGTGTGTGTGTGTGTGTGTGTGTGTGTGTGTGTGTGTGTGTGTGTGTGTGTGTGTGTGTGTGTGTGTGTGTGTGTACATGCCCTAGTATGGTAGAAGTATTGGAACACTTCAACCTCAAACAATATGACGGTTTTGCGACAGCGAGTCAAGACAGAGGTGTGAAACATAAGGGTGCACTCAAGTGGTAGAAACTCTATATGGTAGCTAGCAAGACAGTCTTAAGCTCAGCTGAAAAAAAAACATGCTGACAGGGGTTGTAATATAAGGAGCCTACTTTTAATGGCATGGAAGGCATCAGGGGAGTCTATGTCAATTGACAAGGATAGCAATGTCCAAAGTGTAGAAAATGAGGAATAGTACCACAGAGAGTTTTCAAGGAACTCATGTTGCATTTTTCTGCAGTGAACAAGGATGCCTTAAGCACCAGGTCATTCATGCTGTGATTCTTAAACCCAGAAGCCAAATCATGTCATGTATTAACACTCGCATTACCTTGCCATACTGAGATTACAAGGCCCTTGCTCAAAAGGCCACAAAAGTTGTGGATATACAGTGGAGGAATCATGTGTTGATACTCCCAGTAATGGAGTATCAAGGATGAGTGGCAATTGCACTTTGCCACCTTCACCCTTAATAGGATACAAGCAAAGATGTCACAATATCAACAAGCATCTTTTTGCCCCCCCCCCCCCCCATTAACCAAGTGTAGATGCCTTGCATGTGTACCATGTTCACTTATATTAAGCTGAGTGGAAAGCACTCTCTTGCAGAGACCCATCAGAAAATGCTCAGTCTAACTCACCCCATTAATATCCCAGCTTGCCTCCAATGTATAGCTGTTTGCAGATATACTTTAGAATAATAGCAGATCAGCAATTAGACAGAGTAAAGGCAAATGTTATCTTATTTGTGCTTACCTCCCAACAATGGCCTCTTCCCTAGTAGTACCAACATGTCATGTGTTGACTCAGAGTTTATGTGGGTAGACATGAGACTTGTTTATACATACACTGTATCACTCCACATTTTTAAACACCTTTATTAACTTTGCACATTTTGAAAATGGGTATACACAGTTACAGAGGGAAAAAACACGGTAAACATTTTTCATTAGGTCAACACCCTATGTATACTTTTTTAACAATCATTCACTCCATTATATAAATTGCATAAATTTTCCCTTCCATTAAATTTCACTCCTCCTCCTGAACATTACTCTGCATGTACTATTCTCGCAGATTTTCCCCTTCCCTTTTCTGAAGATCCACCCTTCAATTATTTCATCTCCTTTACAATACACTCAATACAGGGGATTATGATCAGGTTTCAGATCATAACTGGCTTATTATGTGTTTATGGCATGAGTTCCAAGAAATTCACTTGAGAGTGAGGGGACACTTTTGTCTGGATTCTCTGTTTAAATAAAGCATGTTGGAGATGAACCCTTCCATTTTGATTCTTCCTTCTGACCCTTCACATATCCGCCTAATTAACTGCATTATTCTTTCAGGGAATGCAAATGCTGCCATTGCCCTATTCATAAAATCCCATCTGACTATCAAATGGCTTCTCTGCATCAAGACCCACCAACAAAAGCAGTGTTTTCTTACACTCTGCTTCTCTCATTACTGTTCTGCTGATGTTGTCAAATGATTGCCTCCCCTTCACAGTGCTTCATATCCATCAGTTTTGGCAACAGCTTTGCCATTCTCTTACTTGATGTACATGAATGATTTATAATCGTGCTTTAAAATTGAAACTAGTCTGTATGAAGCCAGAACAGGAGGGCCTTTACCCACTTTGCGTAATACAGCTACAACAGCTTTCTTCCCAGACACTGACCTTGTCCATCATTTTAAATTATTAAGCAAATCCTTCCAAGATCATATCACTTTCTTCCCTCCTAACTTCCAAACTTTCACAATAAAACCATCTATTCCTGAAGACTTCCTTGTTGGTTGATTATGCATTAACATTTCTATCCTATCATTTCTTATCTTCACTGTTAATTAGTGAGCTTCATCTTCCTCTAACCTTGGTATAGTTAAGTCTTCTAAACATCTTTCCATTAGTGCCTTTTCTTGGTATCCCCCATTCCTCTACTTTGTACAAACTGACAGAATTTCCAAAATATTTACAATACCTCTTAAGGATGTCTAGTTAATTTTTGTGTAATAGACTCCCTAAGTTTTGCAACAATCCTTTTTTGCTCTGGTGCTACCAAAAAATTCTCACTTAACAGCAACCTTTCTAAACTCATCCATGTTATCCAAATATTTCCATATTCTCCATTTTAGCACTCAGCAATTGCTCCTCCTCTTGTTCTGAGAGATTCCTCTTCCTCTGCAACATTTAACCTTTGACAAGCACTCTAAATAATTCCTTAACTTCCTTCCCATTTTTCTCTCTCCTATTTCTACCATATTTCTGAACTCCATCTTTATTTTATCCCACTCCCTAGCTATTCCTTATAAGGAAATGTCCATCTTATCTAATAACTCGAATCATTTCCACTACCCATTTTTTAAATGCCTCGATTTTTAGCAAATAAGTAAGAAACTGACATTGAGCCTATTTCCAAAACACTTATTTGCAGTATAATTGACTTAACTCCAGTACAACCCTGTCTCAATTCCAAAAGACTTGCACTTGGGGTAAATTACTTATTCCAGTATAAGCCTACTTTACACCAGAGTAAGCCACTTACACAGAGAGCAAGTCTACTGGAATTTGGTCCATTATTTCATTTTTACTTCACTGTCCTGCATCTTTATATTAATCTTTATTGGTGCAAGATTTGAAAAAGTTGTTGGATTTGTTTCAAAGCGTTCATCTATGCTCATGTGAAATTTTATTTCTATCCGGTATAGTCCAGTTATCGCACTCTGGGGTATAATATCAAAATCTGGTCCTAATTCCACCTAGTAATTTCACATCTTCCATTCCACATATTCACATATATTTACTTGGAAACTGACCCTTGTTTGCTATATTTTCCCTTCCAGATACATCTGATGCATCCTCAATACTGCAAATCAGGTTCCAGTCCCCACCCATAAATATTCCTTGCTGAAAGCTAATTATTAACTCCCAAATTATCTTAAGCTTGATAAATCCAAGCCAATATAATCCTCTTTTCCTGCCAATAACCTTACTACCACAAATCTACCATTATTGTCATTCTTTTCCTCTAACACTACTGGAGTCCCACTTACAATCAGTTATAATCAGTATTACTACCCCCCTTCCTTTGTTCCTGATAGTCTGCTGAATAACCATTCTGAAGTCCTTTATTCGCCAAATTCACATGCTAATTTGTATCCAAATGCATCTTCCCAAACATTGCTATTTGTAGCTTGCACTTCTTAATATAATTCAGCAAGTTTTGCGTTTTGTTTATACCTGCAATGCCACTGATATTCCATAATAAAATTGATAAGGCAGTCATTTTGGTAAAATGCTACTTATACATATTCAGCACATCAGTTCTTCTGAATATGTCTCCCCAACTTGAAACTTACACACACACATTAAAGTGAGGCAGGCTGTGCCTGTATGCACCTGCTGTTCCTTATAGTGATTTGAACCAGCCACACTTTCCCCAAACATTTTGCTTTAATAAAAACACTCAGAAAATGAAATACATTTTCAAACCTTAAACACATTTTAACTTACAGCAAACACAGAACACTATATACACCTTCCAAAAAGGAAACTTACCACTCCAGACAATGGCAGTTACTCCAAACAGACAACTATACCCACCACCCACAGTCTTTACATATTCTAAAGTCATGTTTATGCTGAAAGCTCATGAGAGAGCCTGTATTCTCCCTTGCATGGACATCTGTCATCCTAGATCTTCTCTTCTCAAGTGTGAAAAACAGTTTGCATGCTCTTGGTTATTTCTGGCCTTAAGAAAAAGTCAACTGATTAAATGAATAAACTACATATTGCACCATTATGTTTAAGTACCAAGGCTACTAGGGATGCAACTACTTGCAAATCTATTCACTTACCTCAGAATTAAACTTTCATTTATTTTCACTGAACTGTGTCAGATCCCTCTTAAATACTAATAATGGTGTTTCTTATACAAACGCCTCACAGCACAATATTCAGTCATTTCCTCATTAACTGCTTGCATCTGTAGACTTAAAATGGTGGCACTTGTTGAAGGCAAAAAAGAATAGCTAATGACATTATTTATGCAGGTACTCTCTCTCTTTAAATACTGGAAAACTACAATTTTTTCATGTTTTCCATTTTCTAGCCTGTTGGCTTAAAAAATCCTTACCTGCAGTGCAAATTAAGAACATTAATCAGTATGCCTACCTATATAAAACAGGAAAGAAATCACTGCATTTTATTGCACATATATGATCCCTACCCTTTTAAATCTACCTCAGCTGCCAAAGATGATATTATTATACTGCTTAAATCAAGCCTTTACCTTGATACAGTACAAACCCTAGATATATTACAGTCAAGAAAAACTCTCTCTCTAGCATTTACAGCAGTCAGTGACGAGACCCCAATCTCACATTTAAATACATCTGCATACCATACAGAACTTTATAATGCAACATGCAGCTTACTTCAAGACATTTCTTATCCACATTTTACTAAGAACAAAAACACTTTTTTTATTACAGTTACACCTTCGGTCCATTCAATGTCCTTCTAAACACTAATGACAAGTGAATTATGGTTCATAGTCATCCCACCAATTTAGCAGTCGAACTTTGTCTTTTTTAGTCACTTCTTGAAGTAGTATAATTCTCATGTCCAAACTAAATCTTGTAGAAATGACACTTTACATTTCTTCAATTTCCTACTTTCATTTTACTGCTGGTCATTTTCATCATCATCATCTTGAATATCCACAACATCTCTGGTTCAAGTCGAAGGTGCTCTTAATTTTTCTAGTCAGCTCCTGGGCTTCTTATGTTAATCATTTTTTTCTTTGAACAACGGAAAAGGTATCAGTGGCAAATTCTCTCTCATGCACGCGCTCTCTCTCTCTCTCTCTCTCTCTAGGGTTTGCTATTGTCAGATGAATGAGAAGCAGAGGCCGCTTTAACTGGCTGACAATCTTTGCTGAGTAAACTTTTTTATTTACTCCTTAGTCTAATCTGCATTCAAAATGTCTTTGATCCTTCAGGAAAAATATTCTAAAAGCAGGTGGATATTGCAACTAGAATTTCACACCTGCCCCTCAAACTCTCCTTTCGGCAGGGATGAATATGCTTTTCTTCTGCCTGGTGAACAGTGAATAACCATTTTTCACATTGTCCTCAGTTTTTAATATCTTTCCCTTCTGCTGCAATTTTGTCAGGAGTGGCTCTTTCTGGTAGTAGGACTTCTGATTATTAATACAGGTCTTGGCTGTTTTCTCATGGCTAACTTTGGAGCATACACAGTGTGCCCCTTCAACTAACACATTTTGCTGTTTAAATACTAGTCCAGTTGCTCTTTTGTACTTTCATAAAATTAGTGCTATCTATTCTTTCTAGTTTCTATGGTACAGCAGAAAATCACAGGGTTTGTCTGTAAGCTCTGTGTTCTAACTCTAGTTTTTGAAAGAGTTCTTGAGGAGCCTCACATTCAGTCTTTCCCTTATTTCAGTCTTTGATATCTGCAGTTTTAACAGCTCATCTATATAAGTACCTAAAACATCCATTATTTCCAGCCACTTGTCACTTGGCTTTATATACAGCTCTGAATGCTTTTACATTACTTTTCATCTATGTTACCAGAGCTGAAACCCAAACTATTTTTGAACAGCTGTAAAGCTCTTCCCTAACATTTTTTTGTTCTTATTCTCATTAATGTTTTCTCTTACTTTCTCCAGATTTCTTCTTTGCTGACATTCAGACAGTGTAGTGAGTAACCAGTGATGACTTTTACCCAGAGAAGGAAGTTTTGCTGATGTTTTATCACTGCTGTAATCAACGTGTTGATCAGTGTGTAACCATCTTAGAATTGGCACTCTACATTCTGTTTTTTTATAGCAAATATTCACTGCACATAATTGTAGCAGGCAAACAATCACACAATATAAGTTTGCTGTAATGTCTACTATCTAAAGAAGCAAAAGGTAGAAGGGTTTAAGACGAGAAAAGCTTCATCTTCAACAATAAGCATGGTAGAAACAGAATAAATTTGTCGTGTCAGAACAAGTTTGACAAGTAAAATATAACAGAGTAGTATACATCTCATGAAAATAAGTGACACTATATAGACGAGATATAGGTACTACACAAAGAAGCCCCTAAAGAGACAGTAAACTGGGTAATATTCCCTAAAATAAATATGATATAATATCCCAGTATTAAAAACAGATGCTTATTATAAAAGGCAAGAAACCCCCAAGTCATGGGCAACAATGAGTGCAATCCTGACATTAAAATAATTGCACTCAAGTCTAATCATGTAATGTACCTTGCAGTTATCCGCCAGTACACATTTTAACAATATAATTTAAGACAGCACTGAAATGAATAACAAAATAAATTGATGTTTCAGCTGTATATTATAATCAGATAAGCTTTGAATTTGTGCTACACAGGCATCAATAGTTTTAAAGAGTCCTCTCCACATTTTAGTCCTTTATCCACAAAAATATAGGACTGCATGACAAACAAGACCAGTACTGTACATTAAGTATAATAATAACAGATTTAAAACAACCGATATAAGCACTGTTCTGCAGTTTGATTAATGAAAAGTGTGAGCATGCATACACATGGGATTATGCCTACAGAGAGAGACAGCAGTGTGTTCCGTTCCTCTATTAATAAAGGATGTTGCAGTGACCTGCCCATGAAGAATTACTGTTATGGTACACTGTTATTTTAGAGATGGTTAGTGAAACAACAAATTGTAACATATGCATATACTATCAGGTGTTAGTTCAATTAATCATTCACTGGGAAGTGAGAAAACACAAGGATGAAATGGAAAAGTAAGCGTTTTTTTTAAATGATCTGCACGGTCTTGAATGAATTTCAGTTTTTATGCATATATTGTTAACATAAATAAACCAGTATATGAAAGCATAATGCCAAAGCCAAACTGTTAACTACACTATAATAATACATTAAGTAAATCACTGTGAACTGAAATGTATAGCATTGTTGCCTCACAGCAAGAGGTTCTCCTGTTCGATTCTCGGCTGGAGTGCCTTCTGTGTGGAGTCTGCATGTCCTCCCCGCGGTCGAGTGGCCTCTGAAAGACATGCGTGAATGGGCGTGCCTTCTCTGAAGGTTGGGCGTCGGGCTGGCAACTCGGCACCATAAAAAAAATCGACTGCCAATCATTAGCAGACTCAGCTGTGGCGACCCCTAACCGGGAAAAGCCAAAAAGACAAACAAACATAATACACTTTTATAAATACATACATAGATCAGTGAACTATGTAAAGTGGTTTCCACAGATGTGTATGCTAGCAAAGGTTACGTAAAAGAAATAACAGAGAGGGTTGCTGGAGGTCTTAGCTTGGCCACTCGTCTGAGATCTTAACCCTATAGCTGTGCCACTGGGGAGTCTTATTGGGGATCTGGAGACAGAGGGAGAAACCAGCCCCAGACTGACTGTGATCTTTGTGTTCTTAAGGGAAATTGTACTTTACTGTGTTTGTACTTGTTATCCTCCCAATGTGTACGACCCTCACTGGTGCTAGTGGTGAGGATTGAGACTCCTTGATTACTGGGCCAGTGCAGGGGCGTCACAAAAGCAACATAAAAATAAAATGTGTTGGTCATGCACTGTAACTAAAAATATTAGGAAATGCATTAGAAAGTTTAATCTTCTTTATATCATATAAATGTTATGATATTAAGGCAGATGATTTTAAACCTGTACATATATGTTTAACTTATTCTAGCTATTGCCTCCCCAATAAGTGCGCTCCCCTCAAAAACCTAGTACATCATCACTCAGCCAAAAAGCCTCTTAGATCATCAAGCAAACTACTACTACAAGTCACCAACAGGTACGATAGCTTTGGAGACACACTATACAGTAGTTCAGTGGCTAAAAAATGGAACTCTCTCCCAACGAGCATACAAAACACATCATCCAAAACCTCATTTAAAAACCTCATTAGGCAACATCTCGAGCAAAGTTGGCAGTGCCATGACTGCTCCCCAGGCTAATGAAAGTGGATAAGGTACACATACTAAACCTAGAGTACTTGATAATAGTTTTCACTCTTACTCACAAACACTGGTTAATGTACAATGTATGTACTGTACCTGTGTACTATGTATGTATTCTACTTATGCTCCAAATTTCAGCTGTACACCACAAATCTATTCTTCTTCTTGCAGCTTTTCCCGGATAGGGGTCACCACAGAGGATCACCTGTCCGCTCATGATTGGCAGTGGAGTTTTACGGTGTCGAGTTGCCAGCCCAGCACCCAACCTTCCACAGAAGACACACACACACACACACACACACACACACACACACACACACACACACACACACACACAACCACACACAACTATGGCTAATTTAGAGTGTCCAATCCACCTACAGCATGTCTTTGGGATGTGGGAGGAAACCGGAGCACCCGGAGGAAACCCACGTGACCACAGGGAGGACATGCAGACTCCGCACAGAAGGCACCCCAGCCGAGGATTGAACCAGAGAACCTCTTGCTGTGAGGCGGCAATGCTAACCGCTGCACCACTGTGGCTGCCCCACACCACAAATCTATTAATTACCTTCATTTTTAAATTAATATTTTCTTGTTTGTTCTTTCCACTATAACTGTTGATGTGCTGCATACCACTGTAAAAACATGGCTATTGTAATCTGTGTGTATACTGATCACATCTAAATATCTAAATGTATCTGTAATTTTTCTATGTGGAGCTTTTCTCCCTGGGCCTCGGCTGAAAAAGGGCCTTTTCAGCTCAGTCAGACACCCCCGGTTAACAAATGCAAAATAAATAAATAAATTATTCTGGGAATATTGACAGAGTTTGTAGGATCATTAAACATAACTGGCCTATTTTAATGCTTATTGATGATATCAAGAAAGATGTTGGTCTTGAGCCCTTCTATTCTTTTAGGAATTCAAGATCACTGAAACAATTTTTGCATAATAAGAATGAAAACATTACTAATAGTATAGTGTTTAATAAGAAAGGAACGTTTCTGTGTTTTAATTGCAGTTGTTTTTTATGTTGAAGGGAATTATGTTTGAACATCCTTTACTAGAGGTAGTATAAATTTAATGGTTATGCAGATTGTAATACTTTAAATGTCGTTTACATTGCTGTACGTCAGGAATGGCAATGTTTTGATGTAGGTAAGATAAAGAGATGGTTCAAAGACTGTATTAGTGAACACTTACATGACATAAAGAAGCTTAAACTTTCTAATGCATTGGAAAACATGTTAAGTGTGTTGGTTCGAATCATATGTTTCAATTTATAGTTTTGACAACTGTTTATTTGAATTTAATAAGTGGCGATATTGTTGACAATACTGACAAGCTTGTATTTTAGTAGATATTAAGAGTACAAGTGTTGACTTTTTCTGGTCTTAACGTGACCACGAGAATAACAATGAATAACAAACCATGGTAAAGCAGAGCCACTAAAACGCAACAAAATCCAAGACTACATTTTCTGTTTGGACTTTTGTTGTGTTTTGGTGGCAGAGCTGTTTTTTCTTTTTGGATTTAATGAGACCACCCCACTTAAACCTATTAAAGCAATGTGGTTTATATAATCAATTATGGACATCACTGTTTTGCAGAGTATTTATTTAGTTTTGATATGTGTACACATTTTCTGATGAAGCACCTTGCAGCGTGAAAGCACTTATGTTTTCTTTATCTATTAAATTTATCAGCTATGGTCACGTCATTCTTGTTTTTCATATATAGGTTCATAGGTGTGCACTAGGCTAATGGCCCTGGGGCCTTTACAAGCCTTGCCAAAGGATGACCCTGGCATAGTGCCATCCAACCTTAGTTCCCAGTGCCTTTGTCGAGCAGAGCCACTGGTGTTATCCCCGGGGTGAATTTTCTGTTTCCCATCCACTCATCAAGATTTCTCTTGAAAAGGGTCAGCGAGGTGCCCTGCTTGACATGTATGGGAAGTCTGTTCCACAGCACGGGCAGTCTCTGGGTTATGAACCTGTCCCTCAAGCATGTTCAGTTAATTGTGGTAATGAAGTTGAGGTCTCTGGAGCATGTGCTGCGGAGGGATTGGGATTTCTTTAGATGTAGCATTTCTAACAGAGCTGGGTCAGAGATAGCTCTGTAAGTCAAGCAGAGATCGCCTCTAAGTAGGCGATATTAGACAGAGAATAGTTGGGAGTTTTTTGAGTCTGTCCATATAGGACATGTGTTTAAGGCCTAGGATCCTCTTTGTGAGGTATTTTTGCGGTCTCTCCAGTTGTTGCAAGTGTCCAGTGAGGTACGTGCCAAATGGGGCATTGTACTTGATGATTGGCCTAATGAGGGAAGAGTAGAGGGAGACAATGACCTCTTTCTTCTTGGATGCAAACCCTTAGTAATGAGGTGTGCCACACAGAAGGAATTTTTGACCACAGTGGCAATGTGGTGATCAAAAGAGAGGTTGCTGTTAACCTGTGTCCCCAGATCTCTTATAACATCTTCTGTGTTCAGTGGACTACCATCAATGTGGTAATTCATGGGAACCGGGTTTTTCCCAAAGGGGATGACAACACATTATTTGGCAAAGGCCATGATTCTGACACCAGTTGGTCACAGTGAGGCCATTCTGTAGGATTTCAACATCACTTGGGGAGTTAATAATAGCTCCCAACTTGCAATCGTCTGCGAACTTTGTCAGCCAGAGTCCCTTCGTGTTGGCCTGGACTTCAAAGAAGTAGACACCAAACAGGAGAGGACCCAGGACTGAACCCTGTGGGACTCCACTAATGACTAATTGGCAGTCTGACTTGAGTCAGTTACTTTCACACTGTGGGTTCTAGCTGTGAACCAGTTTGAAACCCACCTAGTGATATAGGGGTTGATGTCAAGCTTAATGAGTTTTTCTATGATTCCTGAGTGGGGAATGGTATCAAAAGCCTTGGCCAGATCTAGGTAGGCTGCATGAACTGCCTTGCCTTCATCCACAGTTCTGGTGACTGACTCTAAGAAGTCGACCAAGTTGAGCAGGCATGATCTACCCTTCACAAAAACAAACTGTGTGGGATTCAGAGTTTGGAGATTCCCTATATCCTTGTTTATTAAGTCCATGATGATGCGTTCCATAGATTTGGATATCAGACTCGTCAGGCTAATGGGGAGATAGTTCCTAGGGTCTGTAGTCGGTCCTCCTTTGTGGAGAGGGATAACTGTAGCAGTGTGCCATCCGTCAGGGACAAAGCCTGAGGTGAGGCTGTGACTGAACAGAGCATACAGGTAAGGTGCCAGTTCACTCTGTAGTTCATGTAGAACACAGCCAGGGATATTGTCAGGTCCCATAGAAGCTGTATTCTTGGCCTTGGACAGTGCTGTTTTAACCTGTGCAGCAGTAATACTAGGTGCCTGGCAATCTACTGGTATTGTGATTGGTTCTTTGGGGGTGAGAGGGGGTTAAAGTTGGCACTGCATCTGTCGGCCAGTACACTGGCAATATCTGCTGGCTCAGTATAGGAGGTACCATTGTGCAGTAGCTCAGAGCAAATCTGCTTTCATACCTAGCTTTAGAGGACTTGATAAGGGATCTCAATTTTTTGCTGAGGCAGATAAGGGAGTTTTTCCAGTCTTGGGACTTCACCTTATTCCGCATCAGTTTCCTCCTCCTGTTGTAGAGTTTGTTTATGGCAGGGAACCACCAGATTTGGCTTCATTTTTTTGGAGGAGAATGTCTTGGTTCTATTGGGTATGGCAAGCTCCATGCATTTGTGTACGTGTTCATACAGTGCATTGGCATACGATTCTGCAGTGCAGTGCTTTTTCTTGAATAGGATTTACCTGCATGTTTAAATTGTTCTGATTTTCCTTTTCGTGTGGAACATAGCTGAAGGAATTAACAATGAACTTGATTAGACTCCCTACTTGTTCACTGGAAGAAATGTTGTAGAGAAATTTCAGTTAGTTATGCAGTGTTCAAATAACCCATTATTGGACATTTATCTGTTACCGATGCCTTTTCTTAGCTTTTTATATGTTACTGACGCCTTCTCTTACCGTTTTAAGTGGTATAAATACTGAAACTTTGATTAAATAAATTAAAAGAACCTGAAGGCAAGCTATGGAAATAAAATATTTCTGTGGCAAAGACTTTTTTGAAGCCTGTATTCAATTGACAGTGGTTCCTCGTGGCCTGCGTATACTTAAGATGCCTACTTATGGCAATACTATCCTAAGTTACTCAAATGTTGGTAGATGTTGAACACTGACTTAGGTATGAATTACATGAAACTAATGAATGAGCTTGCCTTATGAAAGCATTTTATTCCAAGGGGTTCAACAGATACAACATGACATCTATACTCATTTTTTGTTCCCTGCTATAGAATCTAAACACAATGAAATGCATAAACTTGTACATAAATTAACTTACCAGCTGTGGATGAATCGTTCTTGTTTTTCATATTACACTCTGCTTTTTCTTGAAAGGGATTTATCTGCATGTTTGAATTGTTTGATTTTAACTTATACAGTCAGCTGAAAAAGGAGCTGGTGTCTGAGGATCAGGGTGTACAGAGTTTTGGTTTCATAAATCCTAAACTATTGTGAACGAAGGATGAACACTGTTTTATGGATCAGCTTTTTTCCTTTGAGATGAAATATGCCACAGGCCCATTCCAACTCTCCATTATAATATGAATAGTATCAATGAACTAAATATATTAGGGTACACTGCAGACTGTGAAATCCAGTAATGAAGCGGAGAAATAAATGGCTATAACAGTCATTCTGTGATGAAAAAATGATGACTTCTCTCTTTATTCTAAGAACTTTGTTGCCACTGCATAGAGAATACATATTTGACGATTAACTCAGATCAATATTGGTCCCAGAAATAGAATAAACTCTCTCCTAGTGACAAAAACAATTGGTAGAAAATGGAAATTAAAATATTTTCCCATCATAAAGGAAGTTCTGGATATTGTAAAAGAGAAAAAGAACTGGAGGTGGGATCCTTAGAGAAAGGAAAAGAGCAACATTCAAATAAATGGAATTAGTGGGAGCAATGCATGCAAAATACCATTCAGCAGAAGTGATGTTTAGGCAAATGCAGGAATTAAGCAGATTGGGTAATATGTCAGATTAAACAAAAAAAAAAACTATTAAAAAGACAACATGTATACTGCATGACAATAATAAAGGAAAAGAGAAGTTATGTACTCACCATAACATTTCATGTGTGTTGTCCATCTCGCCTTCATTCTTAACTGGTTGGGTCCAGAACCGATCCTTAGTTTCGACTCAGCCTTATACAAAGCTCGAGGTCTTCCACTGGCTCGTGGCTGTAAGCCCTATCCCATCATGCCCTAGGAAAGCTCCCCAGATTTTGTTTGCTGATATAACAGTAGGTACCAATAAAACTATCAAAAAACTTATAGAGCAATGAAGAAGGTTGGAGAACATTTATTTCCAATTGTAACCGCTGTGTCCTCCAGGAGCCAAAGGCTGGAGGAAGGAGGGTGGGATGTAAGAATGAAGGCGAGCTGGACAACACACATGGAACATTATGATGAGTACATAAACTTCTTTATGTGCTGTTGCCCTATCTTGCCTTCATTCTTAACTGGTTGGGACAGCGTCTCTAGCACCATATTTCTTGGGTGGCTCACGGGAGAATATTCTTCAGAACAGTGGACACAACAGAGGCCCTGTTCCTGGAGGCCAAGGTATGAGGTCTTGACTATGTTGCTGCAGCACGAATGGTATCAATTAGTAGTCGCGCCAGAAAAGCAGAAGAGGTTGCTATGGCTCTTGTAGGATGACCTTTTACTTTTTCAGAGAGTTCTTTGTTTTGAGATTTGTAAGTAAAATTAATACAATCTGATAGCCATTTTGAAAGTGTGACTTTTGATACAGGAGCACCTTTCTTGTAGTATGAAAATGATACAAATAATTGATCAGATTTTCTGAAGTCCTTTGTCCTATGTAAGTAGAAGTGTAATTGCCTAGGTACATCTAGTTGGTGTAGCATATATTTTGCCTTATTGCCATAGCTGGAGGAAAAAATGGTAGGTCTATGGACTGGTTCAAATTAGATTCTCAGCATACTTTGGGTAGAAAGGATGGGTTTGTTTGTAGGGATACTCTGTCCTTGTGGAACAGCATTGTAGGGGGGCTTTATTGACGATGCTTGTACCTCTGAAACTCTTCTAGCAGAAGTGATGGCTATCAAAAGGATTGTCTTCCAAGTTAAAAACTTTAGATCACAGGATAATGCAGGTTCAAAAATAAAATGGGATAATACAAAGTTTGGGTCCCATGGTGCTGGAGGGGCTTTAATGGGTGGTCTTAATGAAATAGTGCCCTTAAGAAAATCCTTGTAAAGTCTGTAGGACATCACATTTCGCCCCAATTCACCTATGTGGAAATTAGATATCGCTGCTAACTGAACTCGAATAGTAGCTGCAGCTGCGCCCTCATTAAATAGCTTTGCCAAGAATTCAAGAATAGAAGGGATACAGGCAAAGAAGGGATCAATGCGGTTATTCAAGGCCCAATAAGAAAATCTCTTCCATTTGCTGGCATATAACTTCCTCTTTGAAGCCTTATGAGATGAGGCCAAGATACATTTCACTGATGAAGAAAGGTTAGGGAGCATGGCTACGTTTGGAATCAGAGCAGCCAAGTTGTCAATGTGATGGTTTGAAGGGAGGGGTGAAGCATCCTTGATGCATGAGTCAGAAGGTCCAGAACTGAGTCCAGAATCCATGGCTCCTGCTGAAGATGAGGCCAAAGAAAGGGGGAATCAGATTTGATGAGGCCAGTAAGCAGCGATGAGAATCAAATTCCCTCCAAAGGAATTGGCTTTCTGAAGAACTTTGGGTATCAATGGAAACAGGGAAAAGGCGTAGAGGAGAAACGAGGGCCAATCGTGTACAAGTGCATGCCTTGATGACTCCCCAGAGCAGGGCTAAGGGCAAGATAGCTGCTGCATTTGGCATTCATGAATGAGGCAAAAAAAGTTGCAGCAAGGCAGCCCCATTTCCTGAAAATCATTTCCGCTACTTCTTGTTTTATGGACCATTTGTGAGGCATCAGAATCGCTCTGCTGAGTTTGTCTGCTATCACGTTGGATTTCCCCGGGATGTGCATTGCTACTAGAAAGCATTGGGAGGAGGTCGATCACTGCCATACTCTGAGGGCCTCCCAATAAAGGGGGTAAGACGTGGTTCCTCCTTGTTTATGTACCACACAACTGACATGTTGTCTGTCTGTACTGCAATAGTTCTTAGCAAAAGAAAGTCTTGGAATGCTTACAAAGCTAGAAACACCGCCTTCATCTGTAGGACATTGATGTGCAAATAGGCCTTGTGATCCTATCAAGTGCCTTGGACTGTCTTTCCTAGATAATGCCCCTACCCCCACCCCACCTGGGAAGCGTTCGTGGTCACTGTGGCTAAAGGCTGTGGAAGAACAAAAGGTCGACCTAATGTCACATGAGTGGAAGTGAAGCCACCAACGAAGGTCTTTTTTGCAAGATTCTATTATCATAATTTGGTGGGACATGGGTAGGTCCTGCAAGGACCACTGAATGAAGAGTAGCCACTGCAGGATTCTTATATGCAAACATGCTAATAGAATGAAGTTTATTGCTGCTGGCATGGTCCCCAAGATTTTTAGAACTGTTCTTGCTTGTACTTTCTTCTTGGAAAGTAGGATGATGACTTGGTGTCGTAGGACTTTAACTGTTTCGGGGGGGAAGTTTTGCCATCATGTTTGTCGTATCTAGATCTGTTCCTATAAAAATGATACACTGAGATGGGAACAAGGCAGATTGTTCTTAATTTATTGTGATTCTTTGGTGAGAGCAGAGCTGTAAGGTGGTTTCTCTTGCTTTTATTAGTAGATGCTCAGTGTTGGCGGTTAGGAGCTAGTCATCTACATATGCACTCTAAATCCTAGGCATCTCAAGTGAGCTGTGACCACTGCCATACATTTGGTGAACACTCTGGGGGCTGTAGTGAGACCAAAGGGCAGAACTTTAAACTGGTACTGTCTGGCTCCCAGACAAAAGCGCAAATGACTCCTGGATGGCCTGTCCATTTTTATGTGGTAGTACGCATCCTGGAGGTCTATAGAGCACATCCAATCATCTTGTCCCAGAAAAGGGAGTATTGACTGCAGTGTTACCATCCGGAACTTTGACTCTTACTGATTTGTTTAATTTGCTGAGATCCAGGATGGGTGTCCAGTTCCCTGTTTTCTTTGGAACTAAGAAGAAACTTGAGTAAGTTCCGGTTCCTATTTCATCTGCGGGGACTGTTTGGATGACTGTTTTGTCTAGCAACTTTTGTATTTCTAGAGTTCCCTGTTCCCTTTGACTGGGTGGAATGTCTGGGATGTTTTTTATGTTTGTAATGGGGAAAGAAAAGGGTATAGAATAGCCTCTGGATACAATGCTTTGTACCCACTTCTCTTTTGTTATTTTTAGCCAGGCTTCTGGGTACAAAAATAAGTGATCCCCGAGTGCCTCCAGAGATGGACAGACGGGCCTCCTTTCAGGAGCACTGAAAGGGCTTACAATGGAATGATTCCCTGTCGCCTGAATTTTGCAGAACCCCCCTCTGCCATGTAGGGGACGAATCACCATGTGTGTCCTGAAAAGCTCTCTGGGATTTTCGGAACCACATTTTTCCTCCCTTTTGACCTTTTGGGTAAGGTCTAGAAGGCAGGGAAAAATTAACTCCTACGGCAGAGAAAGTTTTTCCCTCTTGCTCACACCTGGTTAGTGTGCCTCTGACTTCTGGCCCGAACAAGGACGAGTCATCAAAAGGGACAATAACAAAGGAAGATTTAAAGGGCTCTGCAAAGTCACACAAGTGCATCCAGGAATGTCTCCTTAGGAAAATTCCTGAACCCACTTGGCCTACTCGCTCCATCTGCTGCATAAGAAATTAGTCTCATGGAGGAGTTGACCACTGAGTTTAAGGTAGAGAGCTGACAGGAAACCTTTTCTGATACCCCTTCAGCTACTGAACCTTGGAGAGTATCTCCAAGCTCCTTCAGGAGATCTCTCTGAAGATGGTAAAGTGGGGGGAGATTATTCAGCGATCTGAGTGCAAAGGTCGCTGAAGAAAAGGTGTGCTTCCCGTATCTGTCCATCATGTGAGACTCCTTGTTCGGCGGATGTACAGATGAGGACATCTCAAAGTTCCTTTTTGGTGGCTGCCGCCACCATGATAGCATCTACTGGGATACCTTTCGTAAGAAAACTCTTATCTGTAGGGGATGCTATGAATTTATCTGGCTTCGAACAGGCTCCACCGAGTCTGGAGACTCCCATGCCTTTTGACAAACTAGATCCATCAGTTCATCGAAAGACGGAGACATCCAAGTGGTGGAAGGGGGAGACCCAAATGCCTTCAGGTATACAGACTCCTCTTCATCTCTAGGACATAGATGTGCAAATGGGCCTCCATCCGCCTCTCTGTTTAAAAATGTCACTGGATATCTGTGAAGGAGACATGTTCAGAGGGCGACTGTGGGGACCCTTCTGACTCATCAAGGTCTGTGTCGGATGTGATGGACTCTTCTGGTGAGTCTAAATGCTTCCTCTTGCAAAGTCTTTTATGGGGGACCTCTTCAGAAGGGTATTCTGGAGAGGTTTCAGAAGAGAGGGGTTCAATGGGGCATCCTGAGGTCTAGGGTCTTTGCGTGTCTGTGGATGCAGTGGTGCTGAGACAGATACCGGTGCCTTTGGGGGAAGAATGTCAGGACCTGAGAGTGGACCTGTCTGTGGAGACAGCACTCTCCTCATCAGCTCGAAAGCCCTCTGCCCCTGATCCGAAGAAGCTTTCAGCTCTGAAGAACCAGAAGGTATCTCCAGAACCAAGTGGGTTGGCTGCAAGGCCGATGTAGGAGCTGAGCTCACATTTAACTAAGCCCCGAGAGGAAAGATCAGATCCAACAACTGTCCAATCAGACTCTCCTCTCCAGACCCGACCTGAGAGCGTCTGCTCCTAGACTCCTCGAGTTCAGATGGAATCAAGGTTGTTGGACCAGTAGTCCGGCCTGAAGATCTTGGAGTAGGTCTTGGCTCCGATGGTTCCACTCCAATCAGTTCCAGACATTCCAGCTCCGAGGTTACAGGTCACCTTGTAGGAGGAATCGATGGTGAAGAGGTAGTCTTGGTTGGTTCGAAATACCTCTGGGTTGGACCCAACACTTTGGCAAGCAATGGTGTCCTTAATAGCCTCTGCACCACATGATCCACATCATCATCAAAGAAAATCCTGGAGGATTGAGAGGAGGGAGCAGGAAATCTAGCAAACTGCAGCAATGGGGATCTCAAAGTGGGAGAAACTGGCTCTAATTCTGGGGACTGGCTCCGCAAATGAAACTCCATCGGCACCAACACAAAAGGAGCTGCGGTAGTTGGTTTCTCGGGCCCAACAATCTTCAAGTCCAGAGATGACACTTTAGATAACTTTTTAAGTAGCTCCGATTGAGCACTGGAAGCAAATGACCTTTTTCCCAACTTCTCGGAATTTGAAGAAGGGGATTTTACCAATTTTGAAGTACCCTGACCTTCTTCAATAGCTTCAGTGAAGGGAGACTTCAGCAAACCTCTCAAAATAAGCTTATTCTTTCTCTCAAGCAGAACTCTATGGCTGAATGAGTGGCAGATGGCACAGAACTCCTGTAAGTGAACTGCTCCAAGACAGTATACACAAACAGTGTGGCCATCAGTGAGAGAAAATTTTTGATTACACTTCCCACATTTCTTGAATCTAGAGGGTTTAGTTTCCTTAGGATCCTTAGACATTATAGCTGTAACAACAACTATCACAGCTAATTGCTACACAAGGGGAAAAAATATATATATATATATATATATATATATATATATATACACACACACACACACACACAGATATATATATATATATATATGGTTTACCATTAACATTTCTCCGTGCAATTGCACGGCTATGAAGTATTCGAACAACAGATGTTCGAATACTTCATATTTCGGCAGGTTACGTGAGCGAACGGTATAACTGCGAATGGACTGTGTATTCGCAATTATAACGTTTGCTCATGTAAAGGGATCGCAGTACAGTTTGGTTAGGGAAATACATCCCTTTCCTCACTGTAGTGCGATCTCGGAGTTGGAATATTAAGTTAGGGAGGTGTGGGGAGTGCAGGGGGGGCTTGCCCCCTGCATAAACGGGATTTTAGGCTAGCTAGTTAGGGAGTTAAGGGAAGGGTGGGATTGCTGTTAAATGTCGAAAATGTCATGTGTTTTCCAACATTAGGAACGTTTGGTATTGTGTACTTTCGGTGAAACACTTCGCTAATAATGAAGAAAAACGTAAAGTACTCCGCCAAACTCCAAACTCTTTATCTGATGAAGTCCATCTGGACGAAAACGCTGCGAGTGCGAAGGCGTTCATTTTGTGTATTTATTTTTCGTGGATTTGTGTGGTAATAAAATTGGAGAACATTTTTAGCCTGCATTGGTCCTCGCTTTCGTTTTTTACTTCGTTAATAATACACTTTTTTTTTATGATAATTATGATAGTAAACCTATATATATATATATATATATATATATATATATATATTTTTTTTTTTTTTTTAAACAAGAAGAGAATAAACACTGAAGGAAAAGCTCTACAAATTAGAACAGAAAAAAGCAGTTTTCTCAGTAAACAAATCTGCCCAGAGTTAAAAGGGGGATGGGCAATGGCAGCCATCTAATTTAAACGAGCTTGCATGGTAATTTAAGAGGAAGTAAGGAGGAAAAACCTTAAGTTCACAAAGCTCTCTAATTTAAAAGAGCCTGTTAAAGCAAAACAAAAGGAAGCCCTCTAACTAAAACGGGCGTTTAAGCCGGGACAGGGAAGGGAAAAGGCCTAGAGAAGAAAACGATGGCCAACAGCAAAATCCAACAGAAGCACACACTCAGACTAGTTAAATGTATCTAATAAACTCTAGAAAATGTATTCATATTAATTAACTGACAATTATCCAAAACAAGGAAAAGAAAACTCCACTTAGCCAAAGCCAGTATTGAAGCACCCAATCTTGTTTGACGGCAAACAAGATCTGGGGAGCTTTCCTAGGGCATGATGGGATAGGGTTACAGCCACGAGCTACTGGAAGACTTTGAGCTTTGTATAAGGCCGAGTCGGAACAGAGGATCGGTTCTGGACCCAACCACTTAAGAATGAAAGCGAGACAGGACAACATCACATCTTTTATTATGGTTTGCTTTTTTTGCTGTCAATGTTTGCAAACACATATTAGAGCTTAAAATGTAATGCTATAATAAAGATGTTTAAAAACATGACACAAAAGCTTACGCAATAAGGTCAAAATGATCTATTCTGCCATTTTTAAAGCAATGTAAGACAGCAGAAATAAAAAGGGGGGGAACATCCCTCTTTAAAATACGAGGAAAGCCTTACATAAAAAAGAAAATTTAAGCTCTGACTCATTAACTATCAAATCTACATTTGGAGAGACTAACACTGGATCTGATACTGGTACAGAAGGAGGCATTTATTTTACCCTGCAATGAATTTTACTTTATAATTTAATACCAGGTTAAGTGATCTGGTCCTACTTAACATTTTCAGTCGTGATCAGAGTACAAAGGTACTGTAATCAAAATTAGCAAAGGTATGCAAGACAGAATCAGAAAAGTGAAAAATAGGAGCTCTCCGATCTTGTAGCCCAGGCAGGTATGACCCTAGCCCTGAGTAGCATCCTGCCATCACCCAGAATGATACCACAGTACAAGGACAAAATGATTGACTTTAAAAATTGGCTAAGCTTCTGGTGTCATTCTAAGGGAATCCAGTATCTGTCTGCCTGGGATGACATGATCGACAGACCACGCTGCTTTGCCAGAGATGGCCTGCACCTGTCCCCCTTGGGATTCTGGATACTGGCAAAGGCTCCTGCCACCCCTATAGTGCCTTTTTTAGGTAAGGTTCAAATGACAAATTCACCACCATAACAGGTACAAGCAAGCAAAATCTGAGGGTAATGCTACTCATTGCTAGAAGTCTAAACCTCAAAATGCACTCAGTCGAGGCACACTTAAAATGGAAAACACTGACATCTGTGCAGTGACAGAGACCTGGTTCAAAGCTCCAGAGAGCACCCCTGTATTACCAGGGTATAATTCATACCACACCTTTCGGCCACCAAACCCGGACCGAAACACTAAAGGTGGAGGCGTGTCCACATTCATTAAGGATATCCACACCTCCAAGCTAGTTGCTCAGCATAATGCATCCGAGATTATCCAAGTTCAACTAACTCTGGGCAAAACCGCAATCCATATTGTAGCTTGCTACAGACCCCCCACCATGCCCCAGGATTCTCATTCCTCTTTTCTTGATACACTGGAAAATATTAAGGTACAACCCAACATTCTAACAATGGGTGATTTCAACTACCCTACCATTAACTGGGAAAACTACACGTGTACCAACTGTTTTGCTCAACGTTTTCTGGAAATCATCAATTCCAATGCCTTGGATCAACTTATCCACATCCCCACCAGGGGCAGCAATATCCTAGACATGGTCATTACCAACATGGGCGACCGGTGTTCCACACCAGAAGTCAGCTCCTCGGTCAGATCCGACCACAAGCTAATCACCCTAGACATCCACATCCCGCTCCCACCCCCATTAGGAAAACAACCATAAAAAATTTCTCCAAAGCCAACTTCACGCTTCTTAAGACAGAAGTGGCAAACTTCACAACACCCATGCAGATGGACAATAGAGGTACGACTGCTGAATCCTACACAAATGCACTTTATAAGCACTTACACGAGTGCATGGATCATGCTATCCCTAACAGAACCAAGATGCTATCCTCCAAAAAAGGAAGCCAATCTGGTGGTCTTCTGCCATAAACAAACTCTACAACAGAAGAAAGAAACTGTTGCAAAAAAGAGTAAAATCACACGATTGGAGGAACTCCCTGGTCAGCCTCAGTAAGAAGCTGAGATCCCTCATAAAATCCTCCAAAGCTAGTTATGAAAACAAAACCGCCACTGATTCTAAACACAACCACAAATCATTCTATAGCTATGTCAAGAATCTCAATGGCAACACTCAGATCTGCTCTGAGTTACAGCACAATGACACTAAATATACAGAACCAACTGATATTGCCAACATCCTGGCAGACAGATTCAGTGCTAACTTTACCCCCCCCCCCTCACCCCCTAAAGGGCCCATCTTTATACCAGATGAATGCAAAGTTCCTGCAATCACGGCTGCACAGGTAAAAACCTCACTCTCCAAAGCCAAGAACACAGCATCCATGGGACCTGACAACATTCCAGGCTGCCTTCTACATGAACTACAGAATGAACTGGCACCCCACCTAAGTACCATGTTCAATCATAGCCTCACCTCAGGCTTTGTGCCCATTGAATGGTGCACTGCGACGGTTATCCCACTCCACAAAGGGGGGGGGGCCACAACAGACCCTGAGAACTACCGCCCCATTAGCCTGATGAGCCTGGTCTGCAAGGCCATGGAACGTATCATCATGGAACAAAGACACTGGACATCTCCAACCTCTGGACCCCACACAGTTTGGGTTTGTAAAAGGCAGATCATGTCTCCTAAACCTGATAGACTTCTTTGAAGTAGTCACCAAAGCCATAGATGAGAGTAAGGTGGTTCACGAAGCCTATCTAGATCTTGCCAAGGTATTCAACACCATCCCCCACTCTGGAATTATAGATAAACTCACTAAACCAGGTATAAATCCCTATGTCACAAGATGGGTTGCCAGCTGGCTTACTGACAAAACCCACACTGTAAAAGTAGCAGACTATAAAATCAGACTTCAGACCACTGACATGTGGAGTACCACAGGGTTCAGTCCTGGGTCCTCTCCTGTTTGGTATCTACTTCTCTGAAGTACAGG
The DNA here is from genome assembly GCF_019279795.1 of Protopterus annectens. Lineage (NCBI taxonomy): Eukaryota > Metazoa > Chordata > Ceratodontiformes > Protopteridae > Protopterus > Protopterus annectens. The sequence continues at coordinate 11,566,327 of NC_056744.1, forward strand.
CTAACACAGAAGGTCTTTGGCTAACTAAATTTGCAGATGACTGCAAACTAGGAGCCATAATCGAAACTCCTAACGATGTGGACATCCTACAAAAGGGCCTCACTGAGACAGATGCCTGGTGTCAAAGCCATGGTCTCAAGCTCAATGCCAAAAAGTGCACTGTCATCCCCTTTGGTAAAAACTCTGTACCCATGAACTACCACACAGACAGTAGTCTACTTAACACCGAAAGTGTGATAAGAGACCTTAGCACACAGGTGGACAGTAGTCTCTCCTTTGATAATCACATTGCCACAGTGGTCAGGAAATCCTTCTACATGGCACACCTCACAACAAAAGGTTTCTCCTCCAGAAAAAAAGAGGTCATTGTTCCCCTCTACTCATCACTCATTAGACCCATTATAGAGTACAAAGCCCCTTTTGGTATGTACCTCACAAGACATCTACAACAACTGGAAAGGCCGCAAAAATACCTCACAAAGAGGATTACTGGCCTCAAACAGATGCCTTACGCAGACCGACTCAAAAAACTCCAGCTTTACTCCATCGCATATCGCCTACTCAGAGGCAATCTCTGCCTAACATACAAAGCTATGTCAAACCCAGAGCTGTTGGACATGCTCCACTTAAAGAAATACCAATCTCTCAGAGCTACACGCTCTAGGGACCTAAACCTTGTCACCACAATAAACAAAACATGCTGGAGGGATAGATTCCTGTCCCAGAGACTTTCCATACTCTGGAACAGACTACCTATCTATGTCAAACAGAGCTCCTCATTAGCACTCTTCAAGAAAAATCTTGATGATTGGATGGGTAATAGGAAATTCACCCCGGGGATCACTTCTGTGGTTCTGCTTGACAGGGGCACAGGAAAATTATTTTCTTGGGTGACAAAAGCCAGGGTACCTTTTTGGCTAGGCTTGTATAGGCCCTAGGGCCAATAGCCTAGTACCTACCTATGAACCTATAAAGAAAATATAGTGTGAGGCCTTTATATCCTACACTCCGTGGGAGGAGTCTGTGCACCTAATTGTGTTACAGTTATGACAGATATTGTTTTTAAAAGATTTACAATATACACATAGATGAAAATTTTCTTTCATGGCATCTTTGCAGGAATAATAGGATATTGCTAAAAAATGTATTAAGACTTAACTGTAACTACATTTAGTTCAACCTTTATAATATGTACATAGGACTAAACATTTCCTTCCAAGCATATCTAAGTGGGTAAAAAAGGGGGCAATAGAAACTGTCTGCACTAGTTGCTATGGCTAACCAGTGTCATGAAGGCAAGTAAATTTGGATTCATTTTGCTGAAAATTATATTATTCTTGAATGTCTCCAAAGTGTTGCAATTTTTTTTTTTTTTTTTACTCTGCATTGTATCTGGTGCAAGTCCTCTGCCTGATAACACTTTTTCTTTTTCTCAGATGGCTAGTTTAAATTTTGGCCTGACAAGTATGGCAGTATCATCTTGCTTCTAATAGAGTAGCTTTGGTCTCTAATTTGCATTAGTCTTTTAAGGGGTGGGCAATAACCAAGAGTGAGAATTTTGAAAATAAATGTACCCAGTAGATACTGGATCTGAATGTAACAGAAAGGCAATGTGGCTAGGAGAGGAAATCCGATTATTATTTTCAGCAACTTGAATTTTGTGGGTGTTATAAGAAGTAGGAAGGGTAGTCAGAGGTAGGGCATATTTCCCACCTTGGGAATTAGGATATTTTTAGCTAAGGTCATGTGGGCTGCTGCTAAAAGCAAATATGAGATACAGTAACAAACTCTTAGCCAAAGAATATAGGAGGTAGCAACACTGTTAAGAAGCTCACTAGGCAGTGAAAAGGACAATTTCATGCCCAAGTCTATGTTAGTTAAAGGGATAATTGCCAGGCTCTGAAGCCGATGAAGGTTGTGCATTACCAGCTCTTTTTTTTTTTTTTGGGGGGGGGGGGGGGACTTCTCTTTATGGATAATGTAAGCAAAACTCAAGTGTTATAAGTTAGTTTTATGTCATATAATATTAGTTATGTTATATAACGTTATATTATTTTAAATTTTGTGAGAAAGTAGTGACAGAAATGTCAGAATGTAGTAGGAAGATGTCAGCAGTATAAAGAACAGCTTTTAAAGAAGGGAGATTGTGTATCAAATCATTTATAAAGAGAGGGAAAAGAGAAGTTGCCCAAAAACTGATCTTGATGAACACTACAAATAATTATTCCTACATCTGTGAAGTGGAAATTTGCCAGAAATCAAAAGGATCTATCTGCTAAATAGTTCTTCTGTCACGAAATGGTTTCATGCCTAAATTTAAATTTAGCTAGCTTAAATAAAAGCAGCTTATAGTTGACCATCTCCAAGACTACTTAGGAAAAATCTTGCAGTTACATTACTTTCATTATTATTACTATTTACAATGTTGGCAAGTATATGCAGAGCTGTGATGGTGTTATGAACACTGGGATGCTCGTTGGAGAGAAGCCTGCAGTTAATAATGTGATTGATTATATGTAAACAAGTTTTCAAAGGTTTTAGTGAAGGGGCAAATGTTAGCAAGTGGTCTCTAGGCTCACTGTATCAGAGCAGTCAGAGATACAGTGGTGTGTTTGAAAGCTGTTGGTATAATGACAGAAGTGAGTGAGAGATTGAAAAGGAAAAAAAGAGGTTGTACAATTTTTTTCTGAGATCATTTTAAAAAATGCTGGGTGGGGTTTGCCAAATCTATCTATTCAGTGTTGTCTAGCTTATCAAGGCAAGATTATACCATAAAAATGAAGTTAACTGAAGTAGAGTGGTTTTGCATTCAGAGACAGAAGCAGCATTTTATGATGGGTTTGTTGTATATTATTTTGTCGGTGATATGTTGGCAAGTTCTTTGCTAGTCTGCCATAATGCTTGAGGTTAACAAAAACAGACAATTTCCTATTTCTAACATGCAACTTTGGCTGTATTCATGACTAATCTACATGCTTTTCTAAGACTGCTGTATTCTTGGTGCAATACAGTATTGGGTTCAGATCTTCCAGGCTTTATCTATCTGTTTCATCAAATAAATGACATTTATCATCAACAAAGGATAGCAGGGCCTTTTAGTCTCCTAACTGTTTCAGGGAGCACAAGCCTGAATTGCTTGTGAACTAGTCTGCGAAATAATATACTAGAACTTAATTAGGATTATTTTCAGTATACAATGGGGACTAGTCAATGCTATCCAGAATATGAAGTAGCTCTGGTTCTTTTGTTTTAGGGAAAGATCTGTCTATGACCATTGAAGGTGGTTTATTTTGTGTTTTCAGTGAAATAAATGGAACTGTGGAGTACATGAACCAATTTACATCCATGTCCCATGTGGCTCAGAAAGTAAAGTTGTGTACACTTACCATAAATGCAGATGCTAGAGTGTATTCACTGTTGCAGTCATCACATTTGGTTTATCCCTGCCAGGGTAGGCCTCAGCCGGCCTGAATTCCAGAGACTTAGTATTTCTGCGTTGGTTGCTGTCACTTGAGGACTGATGTCAGGTCGTCAATAGTATAAAGTAAAGCAGCCAACGCCATTACATCAGTTTTTCTTGCCCTAACCTATCAGGAGTCCCCAAGTAGGAGGCCAGGTTCTGGTGGGATAACCCAACCAGTGGAAAATAAATACCAGTATGTCACTTGTAAGGAAAGAGAAGAAAGGGGCATGAAGGGAGGGAAACCAGGACTGGAACAGTGAATACACTTGAACATCTACATTTATGGTAAGTGTACACAACTGTACTATGTTCTTCGTGTTTCACTGTTGTAGTCATCACATTTATGTTGATTCCCAAAGCTGAGGAAATGGGTGGAGGCAGTCAAGGAAACTAGGGGCTGGCTAGGATGCCCTGCATGACTGCAGAGGCAAACCCTGCCCTGGATTTGGAGAAGAGAGGTAGGTGGTAATGCTTGGTAAAAGTGTGAACAGATGTCCAGGTGCCAGCCTCCAGGATGTCTCTGGTGAGGACACCTCTGAGGAAAACTGCAGAGGTGGAGGCTGCTCTGGTGGAGTCTGTGCTGACCCCTTGGGGGAGGCTTTCCATGCTGTTTGTAGCAGAAATGGATGCAGTGTGCTATCCCCATTTGGAAATGGTTTGTTTGGAGACGGCTTTGTTCTACCCCTGTAGCAAAGCTAACCAGCAATTGATCAGACTTTCTGAAGGCTTTAGTCCTGTCTAGATAGAATCTGAGCTGTCTGTGCACATCTAGAGAGTGCAGAATCCTTTCCCCCTTGTTCTGCGGATTAGGAAAAAAGGTGGACAAATGAATGGATTGGTTGAGAGCCACACTGGATACCACCCTGGGCATGAAAGATGGGTTAGTTCTGAGGGATACCGTGTCTGCATGGAAGATGATGAAGGGTTCCCACAGCCATGAGTGCTTGCAGCTCAGGGACTCTTCTGGCTGAAGTGATGGCTAGAAGGAATGCTATCTTCCAGGAGAAAAATTTTGGCTCTGCTGAAGCTGGTTTGATAGGGGGTACGGTGAGTTTTTCCAATATAAAGTTAAGGTCCCAAGCTGGTGTTGGTACCCTTCTGGGTGGCCTCAAGTTGCTAGCCCCTCTTAGGAACTGTTTGATCAAAGGGTGTGAGAAAAAGGGCTGTTCAGTGGGAAAATGAGCAGAAATAGCAGAGGCATGAATTTTTATAGAGGAGAAAGAGAGGCCTCTTTGTAGTAGGTCAACTAAGTAATCCAGGATGAGAGGTAGGGAGGGCTGTGCCATATTGGCTCCCTTAGCCTGGATCCAGGTGCAGAACATTTTCCATTTATCAGCATAAGACTTTCTGGTGCTAGGACATCTGGCCTCATGGAGTTCGGGGTTAGCGAATAAGCCAAGCTGCCAAACTGAGTGTCTGCAATTGGGGATGCATGAATTCCCCTTCGCTCTGGGTCAGGAGGTTTAGAATCTGAGAAAGATGTCATGGAGGCAGCGGGGACAGGCTGCGCAGCAAGGGGTACCAGTGTTGCCAGGGCCAGTCTGGAGCTATAAGAATGGTCCTTGGTTTTTCCTCCCTTATTTTGAGCAGTACTCTGGGGTTGAGAGGTAGGGGAGGAAAGGTATATACTGACCCAGGGGAAGGATAGGGCATCCAATTTCCAAGCCATGCAGTGATGCTCCCTAGTGCAGAATTTTCTGAGCTGATGGTTGGTGTGGGAGGCAAAGAGGTCAACCTTCGGGGTTCCCCATTTCTGAGTTATTAGGGTGACGGTACATCTGTTAAGTTGCCACTCGTATGGGTCCAGAAGGTATCTGCTTAATTGGTCTGCCAGAGTTGAGAGAGCCTGGTAGGAACTGTGCTAACAGGTGTAGTTGCATGGCAGAGGCTGTGTGCCCAAGGGTCATGGCTAGCCTGGACAGAGGGTAGGAGTGAGTCCCTCCCTGCTTGTTGGTGTACCACATTACAGTGGTGTGTACCACATTACAGTGGTGTTGTCTGATTTGATAAGGAGAGCCCCTGGAGAGAGAAGGGGCTTGAAAGCTATCAAGGCGTGCTACACAGCCATCATCCCTTTTTGACTGATGTGCAGAGGGACTTGCTGTTGGCCCTGTATGCACCTGCCATTCAGTTGAGCACCCCAAGCATAGTCTGATGCATCTGTGGTGAGGGTCTGGGTGGTGGGGGGGTGAGGAGAAAGGCAGTCCCTTGTTAAGGGAGCATGCTGTTGCCCACCAAAGAAAATCTTTTCTGAGGCAAGGAATTATAGGTAGAAGAGTTTCCAGGTCTTGAGAGTGTTGACACCAAAGGCTCTTTAGGTACCATTGAAGTTTCCTCATATGCAGTCTGGCATAGGAATGAGTAGTATGCAAGATACCATGAACCCCAGAGCTTGCAGGATCTTCCTTGCAGATAGCTGGGGCCTGGTGGCTAGTTGAGAGAAGTAGGCTGTCAGGAAAATGTGTTTCTCTGGTGTAAGGTATGCCATCTGGGATGCTGTGTCCAGATTTGCTCCCAGAAGATTATCCTTTGGGTAGGCACCTGTTTAAATTTCTTTTCATTGCTTGTGTACCCTAGGGAGGTTAGTAGGGCAAAGGCCAGGTGTTTGAGTAGCTTTTTCTGGCTGTCTGCCTGAATAAGGCAGTTAGTCTAAGTATGGGTAAATCTGAATATTTCTTTGTCTGCAAAAGGCAATGGCTGGAGCCAGACATTTTGTGAAAACTCTGGGAGCAATAGATAAGCCAAAGGGAAGCGCAGAGAACTGAAAGTGTTGAGATTCTACCCCGAAGCGGAGATATTTCCTGCATGACTCCCTGACAGGAATGTGGAGGTAAGCCTCTTTTAGATCTAGGGCGGCTAGGCAAGCATCCTTGGAGAGCATGGGTAGCAACTGTTGGAGAGTGAGCATTTTGAATTTTGAGATCACCAGAAAGATGTTTAGAATGGATAAATCGAGGATGGGGCACCAGGTGCCCTCTTTTCTGGGCGCCAGAAAAAGTCTGGAGTAGAAACCTTGACCTATCTGTTCTGCAGAAACGTGCTCTACTGCTCTCATAGAGAGCAGGGAAAGGATTTGCTTTTGACCCTCTGCCCACTGATTTGGTAGTAGATTTGGGAACCCTTTTGGGGTTGGAAGGGTGTGGAAGGAAAATTTGTAACCCTGACACACAATGTTCAGAACCCAGTGGTCCTTGGTAATCGTGGCCCTGGTGCTTGAGTGAAAGGAGAGTTTTCCTCCTAGGAGTAAGTGAAGGTGGGCAGAGGGAGGGGGTGGAGGAGGTGATTCATTGTGAGTTCTTACCATAAGGGGGTGGGCTTAGAACTCCCTGGTTTCTAAGTGGAGGTAGTCCACTGCTTAGATCTCTGCATTCCCTGTGGCTGCTGTCTGGGGGGGGGTCTGCTTCCACGGGGCCTAGGCTGGGCTGGTTTACTGGGAGCAGGAAAGGACCAGTGTTTGGGGGGGCAATGCTTGCTGAACCTAGGGGACTGGACCTGCAAGAAATCCTTAACTCTTTACATAGATTTTGTTTTTTCTTCCATCTTTTTAAGACCACTTCTGCCTTAGTTCCAAATAAGTTATCTTTGTGCAAGGGGGCATCCAACAATTTAGATTTGACATGGTCAGGCAGGGGCTATTCCTTAAGCCATGCATGCCTTCTAATGACAGATCCAGTGACTGCTGCCCTGCAAGAAGCTTCTAGGGCATCAAAACCACAGTGCAAGGTGTGGTAGTTACCTGACTTGCAGAATGCATTAACTCTTGTAAATCTTTAGATTCTGCCCAAAAAGGAAAGGAAGACTTTTTATGTTTAAGGAGTTCCAAGGTATGTTGCTGAAATTTCAGCATATGGAACTGACAGTTTAGTGCCCTGATAGCAAGAGAAGCTGAGGTGTATACTTTTTTACCCCATCTGTCCAATGCTCGGGAATCCCTGTCTGAGGGGGTGGGATTCTTAGCAGAGGTTGCTTTAATCCCTTTAGGCCCTTGAGATACGACCTCAGGGTCAGCTGTAGGATTTTTAAAAAGATATTTGTGAGAGTCAGGGACTCTATAGTGCCTGTCTGGTTTTCTGGGAGCAGGAGGGAGGGCATCAGTTGTCAAGCTGGATTTGAGGAAAGCATCCTCCATAACATCCAGGACTGGGGGAATGGCCAATGGTTTGTGTTGTGGAAGATCTAGGAATTCCCTGAGTCTCTTCATAGACTGAGGGTAGTCCTGACTCTCCCATTGTAAATGCTCCCTTAAGGTATGCAGGATTTCCCAAAGGAAAAATCCTCTGTGGGGAGGCTGAAGGAATGGAATCCTCTGCATCAGAATCCTCATATGTGGAGAGGGGTTGCGTGTCTTCATATTCTGATGCATCAGCTTCATCTGACTCCTGTTCAGACAAAACTACAGGGGACAGATCTCTTTTCCTTTTGGAGGGGGTAACTTGACTTCCCCTGATCAGCATAACAAGGTCTTCGCCATTTTAAGCATTTGAGACTGAGGCAAGGTGGCAGGCGGCTGAGAGTGGGTCGTCGGTTTCTGGGTGTGGTTCATACCCTGGACCTAAGAAACTTGGTCGTTTTTGAAAGATCGGTATTAGTGAAAGAAGACTTTGTTTTTTGTCGAGATTTGGTAGTGAGAAGGACTTCCTCAGAAGCCAATGCCTGCTCAGCGGCTCCTGCCCCTTCCAAGGTAGAGACGACCACAGGATCCTTAGTCGAAGAAGAGTTTTGCAGCACACTGGACTCTGAAAGGGTCGTGGTAGCGGCCTGTGAATCCACAGAAGTGGGCATCAGGGACTGTGAAAGTGCCTCACTGAGTACCAGAGAACTGACGACTAGCTTAACGAAAGTGTCGTCGGTAGGTTTGGAACAGTGCAGTCTGTCTCTGTCTTTATCTTTACGTTTTTTTCAGATCATCTGCTGTTGGATGGCTTACCGAAGCCATATCGGAATTCAAAGACTGTAAGCGAAAATATCTGGCTACAATAAGGGCCCGATGATGGATAGTTCTGGCATTGAACAAAGCACAGAATGGACAATGGGGGATGTCGTGGTCTGGGCCTAAACAAGTGATGCAGTAAGAGAGGAAGTCTCGGTGTGGTATTTGCTTTCCACAGGCGAGACAATGAACTTTTTCTGATATTGGTTAGTGCAAGAAAAAAGGATCCCCAATGGGCTTTTTGGCTTTAGAAGACTTCAACTTCAATTTGGTAGACGAAATTCAGGTAGCGGTCGACTGGCACTCGTGCAAACTGCTTCTGATTCGGGCTCCATAGCAAGAAAGACTGATGTAATGGCATTGGCTGCTTTACTTTATACTACTGATGACCTGATGTCAGTCCTCAAGTGACAACAACCGATGCAGAAATACTAAGTCTCTGGTACTCGGGCAGGCCGAGGGCTACCCTGACAGGGATAACCCAAATGTGATGGCTGCAACAGTGAAACACGAAGAACATCTGGATCAAGTAGTGAGTGTTTATGACTGGTCCTTTTCAGATGGATCAATATGGTTGAGGTAGTGCCCTACACAGACCTGGGTTCACTTGTGACATTTAAATTGTAGCCAGCTATCATAATGCTCTATGAAATATCTTTAAGGTACATGTAATTTATTATATTTTCAATTTCTGTCTGATATGGAGAAAGGTATGTAGAATACGCTAAAGTGGTTATGTATGGTATTCTATGGTTACGTGTGTTCCAATCCAGCTGGAAGACAAGATTAACCAGTGTGACATTTTGTATGTTTAGAATGGCTTTCCCCTCATGATCTTATGCCTGTATTTCATTCAAAATGACTTATGGAATTATCTCCAATACAAGCAGATGAGCAAAAGTAATTATTTTGCCAAGATTCGGTAACACCAGTGTGTGTGGTTGGTGGATTTGGAGCCATACCTCAAGTACTGCCCAACTGGTAATAATGCGGGAGAAATCCAACAGTGCAATTATTAAGTATTTATAAGGTGATCTACAGTGTTTTGAGTCAGATGGACAACAATGCAGGATGTAAGTTTGGTGGACTGGTTGGCAAAATGAGCCTATCTACCACCCTCTGCTTCTCTAAATAAATTCAAATCACTCATCAATAACATCCTTAACTGTCCCAAAAATATAATCATTCTAGGTTACATCACTTTTAATTATCTTGGCCTCTTTCATCTGACATGTGTACTTTCCTAGCAGATATATGTCCCCTTCAACTCATAAAAGAACCAAGAAGACCTAACCATGGGTCCTCCAAACACTCCACACTTGACCTGATTTTTATAAACATACCAACCTAAACATTCTGCCACGATCACTAACAGAACACTGCCCAATCACCTCTACAGTTTTCAACCACCCTGTAAAACTACCATCAATATCAAAAGCCTTCAGATACTCAGAACCTTTCTCGCAGCCCACAACTGAAGCCACACGGCTCCTTACATGACCCTAAACAGCAGCTGTAAGCCTAACCAAGTTTTTACTCCAACTGCAAGACAAATTCTTCCCACTTACCCAAGGATTTATAAACCCACCAAAACTGAATGGATATCGACTGAACTCAAATATCTTTTAAATTCTAAGGGATGGAGCAGTCAAAAATGGAAACAGAACTTCACAACTGACAAGAGCACCTCCTTTATAGTCTTGCGTAACTCAGCCAAGAAGTCCATCAGAAAGCACAAAGAAATCTCCAAACAAACAAAAAAAATACCCTCTTACATTCTCCCAAACACTTTTAGAAAAGAGGTTAACTTACTTAGGGGAAGAACATTTCCTTATATCATCATGTCTAGAAACACCATTCAGTGTGGTACAGCAAAACGTTCTCCAGAAGATTACCATAAAGAATTTAACAATCTCCCATCAATAATTCATATCTCCCACAGATCACATATTGCCCATCCCGCCACCATTCATTCCTCTCTTCCACGTCAAATGCATACGTCCCAAAGAAGTCTCTATTTTAGTTGAAAATATCTCCACTTCACACCTCCTGGATCTGGCAACTTAAACCTCTAATTCATATATCACAGCAGAGAGCTTCTATGTCTTCCCTCTCATCCACCTGCATAATCTATGTCTCACACAAAATATCATTCCACAGTTTTGGAAAACTGCTATAATTAAATACCTCCTAAAGCAAACCAACCCAAAACATACCTCTCATAGCCATCCAATTATCCATCATGCCAATTATGGGCAAAATTCTTGAAAAGACAGTCTACACCTAACTCTTCTTCTACACCTAGGAGTACCACCTGTTCTTCTACAAACAGCATGGATTCTGGGCTGGATGAAGTACTATGACATCACTTTGATTAATAACTGATGACATCCCGCTAAACTCTTCACAGTGACCTCCTTACAGGTGCCATGTTTATACTCTTGCCAAAGCATTTGACCTCATTGGCCACTATCTTCTCCAAAAAAAACTAAATGAAACTGGTATAAGTACAGACACCCTCCCTTTTTTTAAAAACGTCCTCACGGACAGACACTTCAGAGTTAAAAATAGGATCCTCCCAATCAGAATCTGCACCCATTACCAAAGGCTTACTACAAGGATCCATTCTTGCCCCTCCTCTTCTCCATATTCATTAACAAACTTTCTTGTGACCTCCTTATCGCTCATTTATCCCCTATGCTGATGATACGATAGGTTCATAGGTGTGTATTAGGCTAATGGCCCTGGGGCCTTTACAAGTCTAGCCCATAGGATTAACCTGGCATTGTGCCACCCGACCTTAGTTCCTAGTACCTCTATCGAGTAAAGCCACTAGAGTGATCCCTGGGGTGAATTTTCTATTTCACATTCACTCATCTAGATTTCTCTTAAAGAGGGCCAGTGAGGTGCTATGCTTGACATGTATGGGAAGTCTATTCCATAGCATGGGGAGTCTCTGGGTTATGAATCTGTCCCTCCAACATGTTGTGTTGATTGTGGTAATGAGGTTGAGGTCTCTGGAGCGTGTGGTGCGGAGGGATTAGGATTTCTTTAGATATAGCATTTCTAACAGAGGTGGGTCAGACATGGCTTTATAAGTCAAGCAGAGGTCGCCTCTAAGTAGGCGATATGAAACAGAGAATATTTGGAGTTTGTTTAGTCTGTCCGTATAGGACAAACGTTTAAAGTCTAGGATACTCTTTGTGAGGTACTTTTGCGGTCTCTCCAGTTGCTGCAGGTGTTTAGTGAGGTACATGCCAAATGGGGCACTGTACTCAATGATTGGCCTAATGAGGGAAGAGTAAAGGGAGACAATGATCTCTTTCTTCCTGGATGCAAAACCCTTAGTAATGAGATGTGCCACATTGGACTTTCTGACCAAAGTGGCAATGTGGTAGTCAAAAGAGAGGTTGCTATTAACCTGTGTTCCCAGATGTCTTATAACACCTTCTGTGTTCAGTGGAATCATTCACTGATCAGGTCACTCTCACAATAGCATTCAATGCCAGATCAAGTCAGACTTGCATGAGTTCCACCAATGGCTCATAAACCATAAACTACTTCTCAACCCCACCAAGACCAAAACTATGCTTTTTAGGACTCCACAGAAAATTCACCAAGCACCTGACTAAATATCTTTAACCTACACAACCATTCCAAAGACAAAACCCCCACCTTCAAATACCTAGAACTATGACTTTATCAGTCACTAAACTTCCATTTCCACATAGTCAACAAGAGCCAAAATAAACTCCCTCCTCTTCCAGGCCACAAGCAGCTCCCCTTTTCTATCCCGACCAGCTGGAACAGCTACTGGCAAAGGAGTTCTCCTTTCTCAACTTGAGTATGGGCTTCCAATTTTTACTTCTACCTCCAGTAAAACATTGTTACACACCAAACTATGTCTAACATAATCTGCCAATCCATTACAGTGATGCTTACAGACATGTGATTTTGTATCACCCTAGAAAAAGCCAAAAGGCTATCTATAATACAAAGATCTAACTTACATTTAGGATCACAGCTCTACAAACCACTCCAATTCAACACATTTACTCCCCATGCAGCTAGACATCACGAAAAAGAACTCCTCAAACAACTTGAGATACTACTCATATGCCATACCAATTCACACTACCCCTAAAACCAAACTCCACAACACAGCACATGCTTTTTCCTCTCAGGCATCTACTTTTGGCAAGCTCTCCTCATCAACATTAAGGAAATCAACACATTCCAAATTCAGAATCTAACTCAAAAGCACATCTTCATCCAAGCCAAATACTTCTGCAACAACTCAGGACGTATCACTTAACCCTTCTCCTTCCAGAGTCTCTTCTCCTCTCTTTCACAATTCACTGAAGACTGACCTATTTTAGAAATGAATATACATATTCTACATTACACTCTGCTTGATTGCACATTGCACTGTGCTTGTTCACTGGAATGTACATACACAGTTTTTTTTCTATGTAATCACTCTGAACTATTCTGTTACTGCTTACATTTCTGCATTTTTTGTTTGTGAAATGTTTTGTATTTTACCCAGCTGATATTAAAATAGACCAATAATGACCAGTGCATTACCCCAGTAAACAAATACAAATAAAATAAATTAAATAAATTAAGCAGACAGATGAACTGTCAATGTAGCAAAGCATGCTTGAAAATAAATGGCTGCAATCTGGCAGAAATAGCTGAATTACAGAGGGTAAGAAGAGTGGGGACAGAAAGGTGAAGATAATATGTACACTAGATTAAACACAAAGGGGAAAATATTTATAATCGGTACCTAAGAAAGATAAGCACAGATTAAATACATAGGGATGGGCTTTAAACTACTGAAACAGGTGAGAAACTGAAGTCATCTTTTAGGACCGCAAAGAAACTGTGCCCCTGTGGAGCAACAGGTGAGGAATTAGTGATCTGCTCTCACCTACTGCAAGATAAACAGACACTGAAGCAAAGAAAATGAGCTAATACCCTGTATCACCAGGTGAGATCTGTATCAAACTATCTGTTCTTTGCTGCTCCTAGGTAAAACAGGTGCTGAAGTGAAAGGAAAGATGTGCATCAAAGAGAGATCCATTCTCTGCTGTTGCCAGGTAAAGTAGATGATAAAGTAAAAGGGAAGAACAACCCTATAACCTCATGCCACCATGGAAGACAGAAGAATGTGTACTGCAAACAGGATGTGGACAGAAAGGCAAGTCCTTATCTGCTGCTTGGCTGTTAGCACAGTAAGACAGCAGTAGTATAGACTGGGGCAGAGTAAATTGGGATACTACTTTCATCTGAACATTTCAGTAGGAATCGAATGGGTAGAATGGTCAGGATTAATAGTTCTGATTTATCAATAAACACTACTATTTAGCGGTCATGAGCAAATATTCTTTGCTGAAACAGGATATTGCAAAGTGATGTGTGGCCTGGAGGGGGGTTTCTGCTATCTGGTTGCTATACTAGGATTACCATCTAAAAATATTTCACCCTGAC
>NC_056744.1:11602715-11605215 GCF_019279795.1 Protopterus annectens
ATATGCTTGTTTCTATTCGTGTAGGGAATGACAATCCTGTTTGGGTTAGGCTTGGTTGTTCGTGTAGAATATGAGCGTTGGGTTGTGTGTCTTTTGATAATAGGTGCGGCTTCATTGTCTCTCTTGATGTCACATTCAGAGATGGCTTCAAACACGGAGTTTCTGTTGTAGCCCCTAGATACAAAATGGTTAGCCAAATCAGATTTCTGTTGTTGGTATGCTATATGTGTGGAAGTCAGTTTGGAGGCCCGCATGGCCTGATTCTGAACAATGTTCCTATAGATGTGTTGGGGGTGCATGCTGTCTCTATGTAATAAGTTATTCCTCCAACAGTTCTTCCTGAAAAGTTCAGTATCAAAGCCATGAGCATTCTTATAAACACTCACATCTAGAAAATCAATGCGTTCTTGAGAAAAAGTGTGATCAAAGCTCAAAAAATTGGTGGTGGCGTTGAGATAGTTAATAAAATCAGAAAGATGTTCAACTGTTCCTCCCCATAAAAGGAACACGTCATCTACAAACCTGTTGTAAAATATCAGTGAGTTGGAAAAACCTGAATTTTTGTTGAACACAAATAGCTGTTCCCAATGTGCCAAAACTAGATTCGCATATGCGTTGGCACATGGAGTGCCCATCGCTACACCTTTGACTTGTAAATGATAAGTATTCTCATAACATAATACATTATTCTCAAGTATTATTTCAAGTAGAGACACACATCTATCCACCATGTGGGGTGTAAGCCTACTTTGTGTGAGAACAGCTCTAATGTATTCCAAACCTATGTCGTTAGGAATTGAAGTAAACAGTGACTTGACATCCAAAGATACTAATATACAATCATCATGGGAAGACAAAGACTGATCAAAACTTGCTAAGTTCTCTAGAAAGTTAGTAGTATCTTTCAAAATGTGCTTAACTTCTAAAACAATGGGTTTCAATATCTTGTCAAGATAAATCGAGAGAGGCTCGGTGAGCCAGCCTCGACTAGAAACTATTGGACGTAAAGGTGGATCTATTGCATTCTTGTGTATTGCCAACAAATCTTTGAATATTTTGCGTAAATCTTCTGCTGTTACAGATGAACCACATGCTCTGCATTCTACCACTCCCATTTCTCTGACATCAGGAGATGAACAAACGCACTTGGATTCTGCTATGGCTTCCACAACAGAGACACTCTGTAATGCAAATGAGGAACCCAGCAAGACTACAATGCCACGTCCTCATGTCGTCACGACACAGGCACAAGTACACACTGATTTTGGTTCAGACGCAGCGTTACATCTCGAAAAGGCTAATTCTGTGAGACCAAGAGTGAGCGACACGCGCAATAAACAACTCTGCATTGATTCTTTTGTTATTCAAGCAGAAGAAGAGCTATTCGCACTGGGAGAAGGTCTCCCTTCTTTTCCTTTGCCCTACAGACCCCAGGAAAAGAGAACTTGGTCTCCGTCCACAAAAACGAACAAGAGAAAGTTCATGGAGGACAACACGCCTCAGACAAAGAAGGTATGGCGACCGAAAATATAGTTGATAATAGTTCACCTCCTGAGGCTTCCCATTCAAATAGTTTGGTAGTGAATATATCCAATTATGATTTGAGTGTGTTTGAACTTTCGGTTCTTAATAAGGGCTTAGGTTTCATTCCTTCACACAGCAATGATGTTACTGACATCGTTGTGGACGTTAAAATGTTCACAAGAGGTTTAGCTCTCAAACTGTTGTATGGCAAGCAGAACGAACATTCTGCCAATAATTATCCTTCATTCAGGAAGCCTTCCACGTTTGTTCCTCAGTCACATCCACTCCTGGATGCTTTTGAACAAGCCGTGGAGGATGATTTGTTCAGCCTTTATAATGACAACAAAGTGAAATCTCAGTTTGTAAATTTAACACATCATGAGAAACAAGCCTTAGACAGTTTAAGAAGTAACTATGCCATTGCTATCAGACAAGCAGATAAAGGTGGTGCTGTCGTTGTAATGGATAGTATTGTATATTCTGATAAAATGAATGCTATGCTTTCTGACACTGAGACATATTTACCTTTACCTAAATACAGTTTGAATAGTCTTATTAAGAATGTTCATGCAATGTTGTATGATTTAATGTTAACTAAGGTAATTGACAATGATTTATATCTATATCTACTTGTTGACAAGCCTTTAGTACCATCTTTTAGAGGCCTTCCTAAAATACACAAGAATGCAATAGATCCACCTTTACGTCCAATAGTTTCTAGTCGAGGCTGGCTCACCGAGCCTCTCTCGATTTATCTTGACAAGATATTGAAACCCATTGTTTTAGAAGTTAAGCACATTTTGAAAGATACTACTAACTTTCTAGAGAACTTAGCAAGTTTTGATCAGTCTTTGTCTTCCCATGATGATTGTATATTAGTATCTTTGGATGTCAAGTCACTGTTTACTTCAATTCCTAACGACATAGGTTTGGAATACATTAGAGCTGTTCTCACACAAAGTAGGCTTACACCCCA